>NC_053494.1:199257043-199557043 GCF_905171775.1 Rana temporaria | reverse complement strand
TTCAGTCTTAGGAGGTGTAAGAATACACGGGGCCACACGATGAGACTGGAAGAGAAGCAGTTTAGCCTTTAAGATGCGCAGGGGGTTTTTCATTCAGGGCAATAAAGATGTGGAACTCTTCCACAATTGGTGGTGTCAACGAAGTATTGATAGTAATGAATAAGAGCCCAACTCTGTGTCCCGTGATGTATGATAAAGAAACTTACTGGGTTATACGCCATCTCTAGGTGAATGGACACTGCTAGACCAAAGTCTAAAGCCTCATATACACGATCTGATTTTCTGTGGGGTGAGGAGTACAAAGACAAGTGTGTCTTGCCTACAGTCAAGCATGGTGGTGGGAGTGTCATGGTCTGGGGCTGCATGTGTGCTGCCAGCACTGGGGAGCTACAGATCATTGAGGGAACCATGAATGCCAACATATCCTATGACACTGAAGCAGAGCATGATCCTCCTTCCTTTAGAGACTGGGCTGCAGGGCAGTAGTCCAACATGATAACGACACCAAATACACCTCCAAGGTGACCACTGCCTGGCTAAAGAAGCTGAGGGTAAAGGTGATGGACTGGCCAAGCATGTCTCCAGACCTAAACCCTATTGAGCATCTGTGGGACTCCTCAAACGGAAGGTGGGAGAGCGCAAGGTCTCTAACATTCACCAGCTCTGTGATGTCGTCATGGAGGAGTGGAAGAGGACTCCAGTGGCAACCTGTGAAGCTCTGGTGAACTTCATGCCCAAGAGGGTTATGGCAGTGCTGGAAAATAATGGTGGCCACACAAAATATTGATATTTTGGGTCTAATTTGGACATTTTCACTTAAGGGTGTACTCACTTTTGTTGCCAGCGGTTTAGACATTAAAGCGGAGGTTCACCCTAACATGTTCCTAACATGCTGGTGATTGACGTGATGACAAAAAACGAGCTTCCCCCGTCGCGTAAGCTGCGTCACAATTGGCGAAAGGAGCCGAACGGCGAGTCGGGGCTCTACTGTGCCTGCGCACCGCCGTTCGGCTCCTTTCGGCAATCGTGACGCAGCTTACGCGACGGGGGGGGGGAGCTTGTTTTTGGTCATCACGTCAATCACCAGCATGTTAGGAACGCCCACTCCCACGGGACTCGCAACCCGGAAGCCACGGGTGAATTAGCTGTACCAAGGTATGTACAGCATACAAACAAACATAATAGGCATAATTGTATTGTAATGTGGGGGGCCAATGTAATACTAGAAAGTCGTTTTTAGGGTGAACCTCTCCTTTAATGTGTAATTCTGTGAAAATAAGAATAAAAACGCACGCTGTAGGACCAGGTCACACCTGGGTGCTCTGTCTGTGAAGAGGGAGGGGCAGATCCACAAAACAAGATCCGACGGCATCTGGGATCGATCCGACAGGCGTACGTCTTAGTACGCCGTCGGATCTTGGATGCAATTTTTCGGCGGCCGCTAGGTGGTGTTTCCGTCGAAATCCGCGTCGAGTATGCAAATTAGCTATTTACGGCGATCCACGAACGTCCGTCCGTCCGGCGCATTTTTTTACGTCGTTTGCGTTCGGCTTTTTCCGGCGTATAGTTAAAGCTGTTGTTATGAGGCGTACTCAATGTTAAGTATGGCCGTCGTTCCCGCGTACAATCTTGAATTTTTTACGTCGTTTGCGTAAGTCGTTCGCGAATAGGGATTTGCGTAGAATGACGTCACCGTTGTAAGCATTGGCTTGTTCCGGTTAAATTTCGAGCATGCACACTGGGATACCCCCAGAAACGGCGCATGCGCAGTTAAAAAAAAACGTTGTTTACGTCGGGTCACGACGTATTTACATAAAACACGCCCCCATAACTTCCATTTGAATTCCACGCCCTTACACCGCAAAAGATACACTACGCCGCCGTAACTTATGGCGAGAATTCGTTGAGGATTCGAAACAAAAAAAAGTAAGTTACAGCGGCGTAGTGTATCTTAGATACGCTACGCCCGGCGCAATAATGCGCCGTTGTACGTGGATCTACCCCGAGTATTTTTCTAGCAGATGAGTTTAGTAGTCATGTGTCCCTATGCTTAGGCATGCCATGCTTTTTGAAAAATGCCTTTTATTTTTAATAATGTTATCCAAAACGCATTAGTGCAGTGTGGGTGTAACATAACCAAGGCTTTCAGCAAAATTATTTTACCAGTATAGACTCTCCTTATGAAGAATTTTAGTTGTACAAAATGAACTCTCTTAATTTATTACATAATTGGTTCCATTCAGGCAGTTTTTACAATGTACAGAAACAATTAAGCAAACATTCATTTCAATGCATTGCCGGTATCTGCATCCTAAAATAATTCAGCTATCTTTAACTTCTTCTTCAGCTTGCTGTACATCACTATAAACACAATAATGCCGATGACGGAGGCGAGTACAAGGGCAAACTCCACGTACAGCGCAATCATGGCGTCCTCTGTAGAGATGTCCAGTCCCAGGAAACTGACGCTGGTGGATTTTGGAGTGTCGGGGGTCTCAGGGGTCTTAGTGGTCTCAGTGGTCAGATCTGGCCTACGTGTTGTGGCTGTGGGTGGAAAGCAACAAATGAAATTTATAAAAACAAGACTTTAAGAAATTGTAGATAGATGCATCTATAACATTACACTTAAAGGGTTAGTAAAGGAATTTTTTTTTCCTTTAAAATAACAAACATGTTATACTTACCTCCACTGTGCAGTTCGTTTTGCACAGAGTGGCCCCGATCCTCGTCTTCTGGGGTCCCCCGGCGGCTGTCTTTGGTCCTCCCTGCAAGTACTGATCACAGTCATGCGAGAGAGCTCGCATGGTGGCGAGTAAGGATGAGCTCTGGCGTGTTCGCATAGTACACGTGCGGAGCCCGCCAGGAAGTGTGCACGGCGCTGCGCTAATCACAGCCAGGGAGACATTTCACGATCCCTGCAGCCGAGCATCGGGAAATGTCTCCCTGGCTGTGATTAGCACAGCACCATGCACACTTCCTGGCGGGCTCTGCAGGTGTTCTATGCGAACACGCCAGAGCTCAACCTTAGTGGCGAGTAATTGCGGGCGCCCTCCCGTGATACAGCGAGCGGCCATAGCCAATCCCCAATATTTTTGGGGGATATTTATTATAGCAAAAAGGAAAAAACATTGCATTTTTTTCAAAATTGTCGCTCTATTTTTGTTTATAGCGCAAAAAATAGAAACCGCAGAGGTGATCAAATACCACCAAAAGAAAGCTCTATTTGTGGGAAAAAAAGGACGCCAATATTGTTTGGGAGCCACGTCGCACGGCCGCGCAATTGTCAGTTAAAGCGACGCAGTGCCGAATCGCAAAAACTGGCCGGGTCCTTTACCTGCATTTTGGTCCGGGTCTTAAGTGGTTAAGTGACTCTTTTGCAAAATGTACAGTTATTGATGATGCAACATTATGGTGATATCAACAGGAATTTTCTTTTTATGCTTGTGCAATGCTTTATGGTTTTATAAGGCTGTAATATAACATTGCAAATGTCCATCATACTCAAGAGGCAGCATATAACTGGAATACACATTCCAGTAACCAGGACACCGGGGTTTGCAGGCAGTAAAAGCTTGAAGGGAATGTTCCTTCTCTGTATATTTTCTATGGCTCACCTGTAGGTTCCTGATCCAGCCCTAGACATGGATGATTGCTGTCCGGGTCTGGGAATCCATTGCACTGGATGAGATTTCTGTAATACTTGATGGACTCCTTTGGGATGCGCGTCAGATTTGGGTCACTGTAATTGGTGTAATACAAACCAAACCTTTCTGAGAAACCTGTTGACCACTCAAAATTATCCATAAGGCACCATGCAGTATAACCACGGATGTCCACACCATCATGCTTAACCGCTGTGGAAAAACCCCAAAAAGGTCATATTTAACAAATGGCATATTTTCTATGGTATTTACCCCTTTATATAAAAAAGAAAAATAGAAAAACATCATACAGCCCGACTTGCTAACAAGAAATGTGTACTAATGTGTAGAAAAAAAGTACCATTTGAAATAATGGTTGACTATGAGATACAGCCAGGTTACTCGAAGTTAAGGGTTTTTGAACTTGTTCTGTATTGGTTTATTGTTGTATAATTTCCTTCTGAAGAGGGGCTGGATTTACCAGATGTTAGTTAATTCAGGATACACTTTACGCCAGGGGTCTTCAAACTACGGCCCTCCAGTTGTTCAGGAACTACAGTTCCCATCATGCCTAGTCATGTCTGTGAATGTCAGAGTTTTACAATGCCTCATGGGACGTGTATTTCCGCAACATCTGGAGGGCCGTAGATTGAGGATCCCTGCTTTACGTCCACCAGCACCCACATTATGCTCTGAATAGCAGTCACAGTAAAGGCCCCCTTCAGGAGATCTAGGAGGACGCCTAAGTGGATGGCCGCCGTCGTCACAGATACCAGTGGCGTTGAGGCGGTGCCGCACCAGGCAAAACAAATAGGTGTAAAGGAGTGTGAGAGCGAGGCTTGGAAAGCAAGCTGCCTCGTGGAGAGACTAGCCAGGAAGTAGCACAGAAATAAAATTTCAAAGAAAAAAGAAGAAAAACCTAAAACTAAGAACCAAGAAAAAACAAAAAAAAAGAACAACTAAGAAAAAAAGGAAAAGAAAAGAAAAAAAGAAGAGAAGAAAAGAAAAACAACAGAAAAAAAAGGAAAAATGCATATGCAAAAATAATAAAAATCAATATAAATAAAAATACAAATACATGTGAAATAATTCTAAAAATACAATAAAAATAAAATAAAAACAAATATACTAAAATAAAAAAAATATGAATAATAAAATAAAGATAAATATGAAAATAAATATAAATGAAAAATAATAAAAAAACAAATCAAATAAATGCTAATAATGAAATAAACACAAAAAAAATGGAAATATGAAAACAACAGTCCAAGGATCTCGCTACCAAGTGAGAACCCTGGATGTTAATATCACGACGGTAGCTCAAGGTTTATCAAAAACAATTTTGTTCAGTTGTTTGATGGTTCCAATGCCCAGCTGGTGATCGTTTCAGGACCCACCTTTTCTCTATGAGCCGTTTTACCAGGAACGAGTGCGATTGGAATATTGACTTGACTTTAACCTCAGTCACTAATACTTGGTCCTATGGACCTACAATGATCTCAGGAATGTTATAGTTCTATTTTCTTGTCGTTTGAGGGACACAGGAAATATTAAACCTTTGGGTTATATTGTCACCTACAGGAGGACTAGACACTGACAAAGAAAAAAAATCTGTAGGTCGGCCCAGAATATAACCAAAGTTTATTGCTAGGAGGATGGACAGCTTTTCTTCAGCTCTGCTGTTGTAAAGACTGATCAGTTTTTCTTTTCTCGGGTGTTAACTGAAATCAACTCTTCACATGGAATGCATTAAGGTAAAAAACCTTATTTTAGAACCACTTTAACTGAAATTGTAAATAGTCAGGACATATGTACTCTAAGGGGCAGATCCACAAAAGGATTACGCCGGCGCATCTACTGATACGCCGGCGTAATTTTAAATTTACTGCGTCGTATCTTTGTTTTGTATCCACAAAACAAGATACGACGGCATCTGGGATCGATCCGACAGGCATAGTACGCCGTCGGATCTAAGCTGCAATTTTTCGGCGGCCGAGAGGTGGCGTTCCCGTCGAAATACGCATTGAGTATGCAAATTAGCTAGTTACGGCGATCCACGAACGTACGTCGGCCCGGCGCATTTTTTTACGTCTTTTCGTTCGGCTTTTTCTGGCGTATAGTTAAAGGTGCTTATGGTGGTGTACTCAATGTTAAGTATGGCCGTTGTTCCCGCGTACAATTTTTAATTTTTTACGTTGTTTGCGTAAGTCGTTCGCGAATAGGAATTTGCGTAGAATGACGTCACCGTCGTAAGCATTGGCTAGTTCCGGTTAAATTTCGAGCATGCGCACTTGGATACCCCCAGGGACGGCGCATGCGCAGTTAAAAAAAAACGTTGTTTACGTCGGGTCACAACTTATTTACATAAAACACGCCCCCATTATATCCATTTGAATTCCGCGCCCTTACGCCGCAAGAGATACACTACGCCGCCGTAACTTACGGCGCAAATTCGTTGAGGATTCAAAAGAAAAAAAGTAAGTTACAGCGGCGTAGTGTATCTTAGATACGCTACGCTCGGCGCACTAATGCGCCGTTGTACGTGGATCTACCCCTAAAGTTCTTATATTTATTAGACATGTGTAGAACAAAAAAAAATTTGATTTGATTCGTTATTTACATAAATTAGTTTAGTTACATTTTATTTGTTTAATTTGTTTTCGGAAATTTATTTTGTTTATTCGTTTTCAAATCGATTAGAAAAGTTTTTGAATCAGTTTTGAATAGTTTTCGAATTTGAAGCGTTTTTGAATATATTTTTAATCGTTTTCGAATCAATTTTGAATAGTTTTCTAATTAGAAAAGTTTTCAAATTTGAAAACTTTTCAATTTGGAATAGTTTTCCAATTTCCCAAAAAAATATAATAGAATAGAAACTAAAGGAATAGAATAGAATATATATATATATATATATATATATATATATATATTTTCTTTTCTATTCCTTTATTTTCTGTTCTATTTTATTCTCTTTGGAAATTGGAAAACTATTCGATATCGAAAACGTTTTCGAATTTGAAAACTATTATGCTGCGTACACACGACCGTTTTTCATGATGAGAAAAATGCAATTCTTTTAATTGGTCGTGAAAAAACGGTCGTGTGTAGGCTCCAGAGCATTTTTCTCGATGAGAAAAATGGGCGTTAAAAATTTAGAATCTGCTTTTTTCTCGTCGTTTTTCACGTTGTCTTTTTTCACGTCGGGAAAAACAGTCGTGTGTACGCTTTAACGAGGGGGAAAAAAACCAACATGTTGATAGAGCTCCCACAAAACTATTTGGCCCAGATTCTCAAAGAGCTTACGACGGCGCAACGCCATGTACGCCGTCGTTAGTCCTAATCTGGGCCGTCGTATCTATGCGACTGATTCTTAGAATCAGTTACGCATAGATATCCATTAGATCCGACAGGCGTAAGGCTCTTATGCTGTCGGATCTTAAATGTAATTTTTTTTTTGGCCGCTAGGTGTCGCCTCCGTCGTTTTACTCGTTGAGTATGCAAATTAGCTAGATACGCAAATTCCTGAACATACCCGCGGTCGACGCAGTGAAGTTACGACGTTTACGTTAGGTTTGCGCGGCGTAAAGTTGCCCCTGCTATATGAGGGGCAACCAATGTTAAGTATGGCCGTCGTTCCCGCGTCGAAATTTTAAAATTTACGTTGTTTGCGTAAGTCGTCCATGAATGGGGCTGGAAGCCATTTACGTTCACGTCGAAACCAATGACGTCCTTGCGACGTCATTTGGAGCAATGCACCCTGGGATATTTTCCGGATGGCGCATGCGCAGTACGTTCGGCGCGGGAACGCGCTTATTTTAAATGCTCCACGCCCCCTACCCGGCTAATTTTAATTAGGCGGGCTTGCGCCGGGTGATTTACACTACGCCGCCGCAACTTTACAGGCAAGTTCTTTGTGAATAAAGCACTTGCCTGTAAAACTTGCGGCGGCGTAACGTAAATGAGATACGTTATGCCCGTGGAGTTTTACGCCCATCTACGAGAATCTGGGCCTTACTCTTTAAGTGGAGTTCTCTTCTAAAATACTGCAAAGCTTATTTTTCTCGTACCTTTCAGAGCCTCGTTGATGTAGTGCTTGAAGTAGTGATTCCGCCATTTGTCATTTAGGTCTGTCTCGCGTTCAGAAATTCCATTCTCCGTCACATAAATAGGGGGGTTGTTGTATTGTTCCTTTATCCAATTCAAAATCCTCCGGAAGCCAAAAGGAGTCACTTTGAGCCAAATAGAACCGGAGCCAAGCCAGCTGCGGTCAGTCATAGTTGTCACTCCCCTAGGTCAAGGCATCTCAGTGTCATTTATTGAAATTTTCAGCAAACATGCTTTCAGAACACAACATATACAGTATATCACCTATGGATCTTTGTTTAAAACTACACTCCAGGGAAACAGTAAAAAAAAAAAAAAACAACAAAATACATATATGCAAGCTTTTTACCTGCCAAATGATTCAAATTTCTGCCATCCAGGTATGAGATTTACATGCCTCTGCCACATAGCTTACCCATGTCTGGTGGTGATTTTTCTATGCTGCATTTAACTAATGCCCTGTACACACGATCGGATATCTGATGGAATCTAATCCGATGGATTTTTTCATCGGATATCCGATGAAGCTGACTTTCATCAGTCTTGCCTACACACCATGAGTCCAAAATCCAAACCGTGCCAAAACGCGGTGACGTAAAACACTACGACGTGCTGAGAAAAATGAAGTTTAATGCTTCCGAGCATGCGTCAACTTGATTCTGAGCATGTGTGGATTTTTCTCCGATGGAGTTCTACACAGACGATCGTTTTTTTTTTTTCGTTTTTTTTATCCATAGGAAAATTTTAAAACATGTTCTATTTTTTTTCACCGATGGAAAACAAACCGTTTTCATCAGACAAACCGATCGTGTGTACAGGGCTTTACACTTACAGGCCTCCTATCTTCCCCCAACTTGTGAGGAGACAAAAAAATTGAGAAGCAGCAGACCTCCCAGAAAGCCTGAGCCCGCAGCTCCCACCCCCTCCACAGCCCAGCACTCCAGTGAGCGTGGTGGTGGTGGGGGGGAACTGAGTGATCAGCGATGTTTGATTGATTGGTTCTCAGTCTTAAAGCTGGCGGGGGACAGATGCAGCATCAAAACAATGCTGCATCCCCTTAGGTAAGTATGATTCCAAAAAAAACTTCTCTTTTCATATGGTAAACCATAGTAGTAAACTGTAGCAACAAAATATATTTAATCATAGACATTATAACTTGATGTGAGCAACTACAGTATCTCACAAAAGTAAGTACACCCCTCACATTTTTGTAAATATTTTACTATATCTTTTCATGTGACAACACTGAAGAAATGACACTTTGCTACAATGTAAAGTAGTGAGTGTACAGCTTGTATAACAAGCACCGTCCAAAAGTGAGTACACACCTAAGTGAAAATGTCCAAATTGAGCCCAATTAGCCATTTTACCTCCCCAATGTCATGTGACTCGTTAGGTCTCAGGTGTGAATGGGGAGCAGGTGTGTTAAATTTGGTGTCATTGCTCACACTCTCTCATATCGGTCACTGGAAGTTCAACATGGCCCCTCATGGCCTCTCTGAGGATCTGGAAAAAGAATTGTTGCTCTACATAAAGATGGCCTAGGCTACAAGAAGATCGCCAAGACCCTGAAACTGAGCTGCAGCATGGTGGCCAAGACCATACAGCGGTTTAACAGGACAGGTTCCACTCACAACAGGTCTCGCCATGGTCTACCAAAGAAGCTCAGCGTCATATCAAAGTTTACATTGTAGCAAAGTGTAATTTCTTCAGTGTTGTCACATTAAAAGATAGAATAAAATATTTACAAAAATACTTTTGTGAGATAATGTACATTTCATAGGTCTTTGGGCCTTAAAGCGGGAGTTCTGCTGGAAAACCGTTTTTTTTAAAGAAGTTTTTGTAACACTGATGGTACAACGAAAATTGTACTCACCAGTCTCCTGCTTGCAGCCGCTACGAAGACGATTTCCCCCAAAAGAATATTTTATAAAAATCGATGATGGACATTGCCATCTTGACTGCGGGCACTCTGAAGCCCTCCTGAAGCCCTTCCGGGATGCGGTGATTGTATCAGGCGCACGCACAGTGTGACGGCGAGCAGCGCCGTCAACACTGCGTCGTTGCTAGGACAACGGCCGGCAGCGTCCTGAAAAGGACACTCCCCGCTGTGACTAGCAGACAAGTTACTAGTCACGTGACCCGCGAGATATCGCGGGATTTTCTAACACGGCGCGTCTCCTGGGATTCTCAGGACTAACTCCCAGGAGACATAGCGCTGGTGGGGATTGAAAGCCACGCCCACTCCCGCGGGGAAAAGTGAGTGACAGCTCACTAAAGGCCCTCGTTCAAAGGTAAGGAGGCCAATTAAAAAAAAAAAAAACGGATGCAGAGCGTACTGTGGAAGCTGGTTTGAAACAGAAAAAGTTGCCAATTAGGGTGAACTACCGCTTTAAGCCTGGTACACACGATCGGATTTTAAGCGGACAAAGCGTAGGACTTTTGTCTGAAGGGCTTCTGCACACATTTGTTGCCGGAAAATTTGAAAGCGTGCTATCCAACATTTGTTGGTGGGAAATCCGACAACAATTGTCCGATGGAGCGTACAAACGGTCGGATTTTCCGACAACAACTTGCCATCACACAATTCCCCTCGGATAATCCGATCGTGTGTACGGGCCTTTAGAGTTGAAAAAAGACCTGAAATCAAACCAAACCTCATTGGACTTATGCAAAAATATCAACAAAAGCAGAGATACTTATAGGTAGATTCACAAACATTGCCCTAACTTTAGGACGGCCTAGCCTAGCCTGTTTAGGCTACACCGCCGTAAATTAGTTAGGCTAGTAGTGATTCTCAAACCACTCACCTGCTAATCTACGGCGGTGTAGCCTAAAACGAGCGGGCGTAAGGGCGCCTAATTCAAATTGCTTGGAGGGGGGCGTGTTTCATGGTAATGAGGCTTGACCCCACGTTTTTGACGTTTTTTGACACTGCGCATGCGCCGGGCGACTACATTTCCCAGTGCGCATTGCGGCTAAGTACGCCGTACGGGCCTATTGATTTAGATGTGTACGTAAACTACGTAAATCCCGATTCGCGGACTACTTGCGCAAACAAAGTAACAAATTCGAACCTCGCGGCGGGAACGGCGGCCATACTTAACATTGTTATTCCACCTCATAGGTGGAATAACTTTAGGCGGCCTATCCCTTACGGAAACAACGTAATGCGACGGTGTAGGCCTGCCGTTCGTTCGTGAATCGGCCTAATCCCTAATTTACATAATCTACGCCGGCCGCAATGGATGCGCCATCTAGCGGCCAACAGAAACATTGCAAGCTAAGATAGAACGGCGCAAGCCGGCCTAACTTAGCTTTGTTTAAGTGCATCTCTGTTAGAGAATACACTTAAACAAACGCCGGCGTAGATTCAGAGTTAGGTCAGCTTATCTACTGATAAGCCGACCTAACTCTTTGTGAATCTACCTATTAATTCTTTCATAAGCACGCCAACACAGTGAAGACTGGTTCTCTTAAAACGGTGTGACTTTAGCAATTAGAGTCTCGTCATATTTTTTAGTGCTGTCATAAAATCAAAAGAGATAATCTGGTAGTTGCAGCAATTTAGTCATAAATCGCTTTAAAGGAGTTGTAAAGGAACCATTTTTTTTTTTGCTGAAATGACTGTTTACAGGGTATAGAGACATAATAGTTAACTGATTCCTTTGAAAAATGATTAAAAATAGATAAAAATAAAGATAAAAAAATGTACCTACAGTTTCTAGTTTCGTTTTTGCATGTTGTTTCCTGCTTCTGTGATGTACAGAGCCACAGAGCCAATACAGGGCAGTGATGGTTTGGAAAATGAAACTGATTGGCGCTGTGGGGTTTTAGACACACAGTAATCACACCTCCTTGATTAGTGACCACAGAGAGAAAGCTCCCCGCACTGTGGTCATCAGGAAACAGACAACCAGGAAGTGTGGAGATCAGAAAAGAATTACAGCAACTTTAGAGCAAAAAACGAACAATGAGGACATGAAAACAGCACTGCATTAAGGTAAAGGAAGCTAGTAAGATAAAAAAAAATTCCTTTACAAACCCTTTAAATATATTTTATGCACACTATTCCACTCTGTAAATAAGTGACCTGCAAACATACTAGCGTCACCTACACCCCAGGGCAGAAAATAAAGATAATATCTATAGCTTACTATAGTTTCGTTGTATTGAGGGCCATGGTGTTGTGTTTGGAAAGGAAAAGTGGAGTTTTGGAATTACAGTGGAACCTCGGATTGCGAGTAATGCGGTTAACGAGCGTTTTGCAATACGAGCACTGTATTTTTAAAAATCGTAACTTGATTTGCGAGTGTTGTCTCGCAAAATGAGCACGATTCAGGCCAAAGCGATGTGCAGTATCGTGTTTGGACTGAGGTGGGGGGGGGGGGGCGCCTGAGTCGAGCGCGCCTGAGTCGAGCGGAGCTGAACGGCGCCAATCACAGCTGATTGTTGCCGTTCGGGAACTGCACAGCAAGGCCCGAGAACAGCTCAGCTGACCTTGGCAAACCTCGGAAAGACTTGTGAACGGAGTCTTTCCGAGGTTTTCCAAGGTGTCCTTTGGCCTTAGCGACCGTTTCCGAGGCTCTCCAGCAGTATTGTATGCCATTGAAGTCAATGCGGAACTAATTATTTTCGTTTCCATTGACTTCAATGGGGAAACTCACTTTGATATGAGAGTACTTTGGATTACAAGCATTCCCCTGGAACGGATTATGCGCGTAATCCGAGGTTCCACTGTATATACAGGGCTTTTTTTAAGCTGGAACTTGGTGGAACTCAGTTCCACCACCTCTGGCTCAGGCCCTCTGCTCACTGCTCACCATTTTCACTTGTAAACACAGAAGTCCGGCTTCTGTGTTTACATGTGACAGCTTGTTTCCCAACAGTTTCCCACAAATCTGATCTCCTGAGCAGCTCCCACTGAGTGCAGGATGGGGACAAGGGAGATGCAGGTGTTTCTGGGGTGCAGTGTGGATGCCCACACCCCAACTGTATGATCTCCCTGCAAGAGTGAGGGGGGGTTGAGGGGTCGTGGTGGAGTTCCTGTACCTATTTTCTGAGATGTTGATGTCTCTTACCTGTCTGCATCATATGACTGCGTGCTTTGGGCAAAATTGATAGGAGAAGTCAACACAGTGGTGTAGTGATTGAAGCCAAAGAAGTCGTATGTTCCTTTAATTCTTTTTTTCTCTTCCTCCGTGAATTCAGGAAGCCTGATAGCAATTCAAACACAATATGTTACTACAATAAAGTGCATCTCTGGCCCAAAACTATTTTTTGGTTTTGGATATGCCGGGAAAATCTTTGAACCAGTGTCATGTTTTTATCCTGTGTCCCCATTTGAGAGAACCACCTATACATTTTTTGTCCCTGCTACCAGGATATTGAGGAACAGGGTTGTCCACAATGGCAAGAAGAAACAGGCATAAGTAAAAAGCCAACAGAGGTCTTACTTTACATACAGAAAGAAAGGCTTTTCTGCCGTGTCCCAGCTCCCAGGAAATTTCCCTCCACTTCCTGGCACCGGGGCAAGAAGTAAAGGGTAGCCTCTATATCAAGGACTTAGCAAAGGAAAAAAAATTTTTGGGCATCAAAGCAGGGCTAAAGTCCTGCGGGGACGCGTGGGAACAGAGTCCCTGCACTTTTTTCACAGCAGGAACGCAGTTCCCTTTGCAGGACTAGAGCAGCCGAGAGCACCCGAGCCACCCGAGCCAGTCCTTCACTTAGCGGCGATGCCCAGCTCGAGTCACTGTCAGGGGCAGGCGAACCTTAGTAATCCTTTATGTTACTGGCCGCTTTCTGTATATGGATTCATCGGGTAGTGTGCGGGTATTCCGTCACTTCCTCGATGCCGCAATGTCTCCTGGGTTTAGTAATTATGCATATGAGCGTATAATTTTTTTTTTTGGTGGGGGAGTGGATCTTGGGTGGGAGTTCCCACACTTTTTTCCCCAGGACTTGACCCCTGCATCAAAGGAAAACACTGCTCTACCTAAAACGACCCAAGAGGTCTAAAAGTAAAGAAAGAGAGTGAATACTTACCAGTGTATGCCACTCTGTTTAGGACAACTCCCTGGTTGCAGTCCTCTAAGAACCAACACCTTAAGGAGCATCAGTGGCATCACTAGGGTTGGTGTCACCCGGTGCGGTAAAACATGGTGTCACCCCCCCCTCTGTCTAGGCTGCCCAGCACCAAGCAGGCAGCACACGGGCATGGGGCGCACCCCAAACCAGCCCCTGTAAATGATAGTATAGGGCAGTATAGTGGCAGGTTAGGGTAGTATAGAGTGGTATAGTGGCAGGTTGGTGTAGTGGGGTGGTATAGGACAGGTTAAGGTGGTATAGGGCATGTTGGGGTGATATAGGGTAGTTTGGGGTGGTATAGGGCAAGTTAGGGTTGCATAGGGCAGGTTGGGGTGGTATAGGGCAAGTTAGGGTGGTACAGGGCAGGTTGGGGTGGTATAGTGCAAGTTAGGGTGGCATAGGGCAAGTTGGGATGGCATGGGAAAGGTTGGGGTGGTACAGGGCAAGTTAGGGTGGCATTGGGCAGGTTGGGGTGGTATAGGGCAAGTTATGGTGGCATAGGGCAGATTGGGGTGGTACAGGGCAAGTTAGGGTTGCACAGGGCAAGTTGGGGTGGCATGGGAAAGTGCCTGGAACACTGAATTGCCAAAAGGACCCTGCAACATGGACTTCTGTTAGTGCACCGCCAGGTTTGGAAAGAGACTTTACCATGCAGGTAACCTGGGGTAGCCACAGTTATGTTCAGTTAGGAACGGAATGTTGTTACATGTTATACAGTACATGTCCCAAAGTCTACAGTAAACGTTGTTTCATCTGCTCTGAGCCTGGTCTGAAGTTATGCAAAGGGGTGCATTTGAGGTCTAGATATACTGCTAATGTGGTCTATAACCATAATGTGGGATATCTGTGGCAACACTACAGTAAAAGTTCATGAGTAACTGCAAGGAGAAACAGCAGCCAGTCCTCGGCATAGTACCCGATAGGTGTTAGGGTCTACGGTAGAGGGGGGGGGGGGCAGTGCTTGGACTCCTTACGTACAGGGGTCAAGTCCTGGGGGAAAAAGTGTGGGAACTCCCACCCAAGATCCACTCCCCCACCAAAAAATAAATAAAAAATAATACGCTCATATGCATAATTACTAAACCGCATGTTTTTTTTTTTCGATCCTCTGTACCTTAGTAATCCTTTATGTTACTGGCCGCTTCCTGTATATCGCGGGATTTAGAAAGAACTTGCTTCTTTCTAAATCCTGCGATAACTGGCGGCAGACCTCCGCAATGTCTCCTGGGAACAATGACAAAAGCTCCCAGGAGACATTGCGGCATCGAGGAAGTGACGGAATACCCACATACTACCTGATGAATCCATATACAGGAAGCGGGCAGTAACATAAAGGATTACTAAGGTTCGCCTGCCCCTGACAGTGACTTGGCTTGGGCATCGCCTATTCGTGAAGGATTGGCTCGGGCGGCTTGGCTGCTCTCGGCTGCTCTAGTCCTGCAAAGGGAACTGCGTTCCTGCTGTGAAAAAAGTGCAGGAACTCTGTTCCCACGCGTTCCCTCAGGACTTGAGCCCTGCTTACGTAGCTGTCCACCTCCATAGGTCTCCGGGAGTTAGGTAGAGTTACAGAGATCTATGCCTGGTCACTTGGTACAGAAGGAGAGAAGTTAAAGGGGTTCTAAAGGTTCGTGTTTTTTCACCTTAATGCATCCTATGCATTAAGGTGAAAAAACACCTGGCAATGACGGCCCCCCCAGCCCCCCTGTTTACTTACCTGAGCCCGTTCACCTGCTGTGCGCATCCCATGGCATCCTCTTCTTCACGGAGACTGGCCATTGATTGGATAGATTGATAGCAGCGCAGCCATTGGCTCGTTCTGCTGTCAATCACATCCAATGACGCGGCCGCCGGGGGTCGGGGGTTGGGTCATACACTGGAGAGAAGAGGGGGTTACACTAAATTGGATAAACCCAAATCTGTCTTAAAGTGATACTTAACACTTTTTTAAATTTTAATTCAGGAAGTCCAGACATGCAAAGAATGTATTACCCCTTCCCGGCAACTTAGTCAGTCCCGATTCACTCCTCTCCATGTTTGCTAGTCTCTCCCTGTGCATGCGTGTTCCCAGCTGGGGCTGTGTTTGTCCATTGGAGTACATTCGGAAAACCATGCCCCTGCTTCCCTCTTCCCAGGTAAAAAAAAAAACACCAAGGTCTATGTTGATTGTTAAATGCACTTTCTATGAAAATAAAGGAATTATAAGGCATTAGTACTATTTTAACTACAGTTTATGTACCCCAACAGTACACAGACCTGTTGTATATACAGTATGGGCTAGATTCAGCAAGAATTTACATTGGCATATCTATTGATACGCCGCGTAAATTCAAAGTTGCGCCGGCGTATCTTCTTTCTGTATTCAGAAAGCAAGATACGCCGAAATTAGGCAAAGATCCGACTATCTTAGTTGCATATTTACGCTGGCCGCTAGGTGGCGCTTCCGTCGATTTCAGCATAGAATATGCAAATGAGCTGGATACGCCGATTCAGAAACGTACGCGCGCCCGGCGGATTTTTTTACTTTGTTTGCGTAAGGCTTTTTCCGGCATAACGTTACTTCTGCTATATGAGGCATAGCCAATGTTAAGTATGGACGTCGGGACAGCGTCGAATTTTGCGTAGTTTACGTTGTTTGCGTAAGTCGTTCACGAATAGGGCTTTGCATAAATTACGTTCACGTCGAAAGCATTGACTATTTGCGACGTGATTAGGAGCATGCACACTGGGATACGTTCACGGCCGGCGCATTCGCCGTTCGGAAAAAGCGTCATTTACGTGGGGTCACAATACATTAACATAATACACGCACACATCTTCCAAATTTGAATTAGGCAGGCTTACGCCGGCCTATTTACGCTACGCTGCCGCAACTTTGCTTGGTGAATACTGCACTTGCCTGTCAAAGTTGCGGAGGCGTAACGTAAATAGGATACGTTACGCCCGCACAAAAATACGCGGTCCCTACCTGAATCTACCCCTATGTGTATACAATACACTTGGATTAACATGACACCCTAATATTGCACAAATTTACAAACAGTGGATTCAACGAGTCAAGGTTTTGTGCATATTCTCACCTAGACTGTGTCAGGCCTTGCGCTAAGCTCCTTTCTAACACTCGTGATTTAATTATCTCGTTGTAGTCGCCATTGTTGTAAATTGGGTGTGCAAACCATCCTCCATAAAACTAGATGGGGAAAAATTGAGAAAATAAAAGTTTCAGTAAGGTCAGGTATATTCAACATTTAGCATTTAGTTTTGTTTAGACAATTAGTGAATGATGGATTCTGATTTATTACTGCAGATTACAGCTACTGTGTTTCCCTGAAAATAAGCCGGGTCTTATATTATTTTGGCTACAAAAGACACAGTAGGGCTTATTTTCAGGGTAGGTCTTACCATGTAATGTGCCGTCTTCTCTCCCCCTCTCTCTCCCTGCCTGTCAGGAATCCCCAGTGTGAACCGATTTAAAATGCTTGTAAAATCCTATAATCCACTCTATTACAGTGGTATATAATGTACAATGTGTGTTTCTGTAAAATAATTGTGCCAAATACCTTTGTTATAGCGCCGCTCTGCTCTTCTGTGACCCACCGGAGCTCTCTTCCCCCAATTATATTACAGAAACACACACATTATACATTATATACTCCTGTAATAGAGTGGCTTATAGGATTTTACATGCATTTTAAACTAGGGCTTATTTTCGGGGTAGGGCTTATATTGCAGCCCTCCTGGAAAATAACGCTAGGTCTTATTTTTGGGGTAGGTCTCACTTTTGTGGAAACACGGTACGTGTACGTTTGTGTACGTTACCATATAAATGTAACAACAGCAAACGTGTATCCTGTTTTCACAGATGAGAAATGGCACTGAAAGAGTGAAAAGAGGTCTCATTCAATGATGTACAAAGAGGTACTTTTAAGTCAATATAATACAATTATATCTGGTTCACTAAGGTCACTGGCCCATATAAAAAAAAAAAAATATTCAGAGATTTGACTACAGTTCATGCAGAGAAGAAATGACTATCCCTCAGAATGATTAAGCTGCTGAACTATTGGCACAGTAATAAGGACTCATAATTCTTTTTCTGTAACAATTTAACTGGAGAGGTTCATCAAGTTCAGACTTAAAAGGAACAGAAAATATTGTTTATCCAGAAGGCAAAAAGTCGGACTCAATTTGCTTTAACAGAGAAAAAAAAATCTTAAAGTGGAACTCTCTCAATCAACATTGACTATTTTTAAGATAGGACGGGACTTTGGAGGCACCAAACGACACTTGGGAATGGAAAAATTAGGTTCAAATAAAGAATTTAGCGATACAAACATTTTAAATCCATATAAAATAGAAACATGATGCATACAAGTAGTAAGCCATATATGTCAACAACAAGAATTATACATGATTCCTAAAAAAAAGCAGTGCTACAACACAACAATATCCCTACGCGTTACAACTAAAGCAGTCTTCTTCAGGGAGTTCATTGTTGAGGAGTACATTAAATGGACACTAAAAGACAAATGTCAATCAGAGATATATTTTACAAGATCATGTTCAAATATATACATCAAACATTGAAAATATATATATCTATATAAATATATATATATATATATATATATATATATATATATATATATAGATATATCTATACACATATATATATATATATATATATATATATATATATATATATATGTATATATATATCTCTATATATATATATATATATATATATATATATATATATATATATATATATATATAGATATATCTTACATAATATAAATAGGAAAATCATAAATGGACAGCAAACTTGGCTCCTAGGGGCGCAGTTACATATCTCATATTGATTACATTTTTATTATATATTAGGCTGCCTTCTTCTGTATGGTCTCTTGATTCCTGGATTCCCTTGGAGCCAAGTTTGCTGTCAATTTATGGTTTCCCTATTTATATTATGTAAGCTATACCCACATTTTCAATGTTTGATGGATACATTTGAACATGATCTTGTAAAATATATATATATATTTTAGTATTTTTTTTATATATTTTTTTTTAGATACCTAACCTACATCTGCTCCTGAAGAGTGGCAGAAGCCACGAAACACGTCAAGCTATTAGACCCCCCCCCCTTTTACATCGCAAGACTGTTACCAATATTTTACTGATTGTGCCATACTGGATTGTACCAATCAATTAAGGCCATGTTTATTACATGGTGCAAACAGGCAATAATGATTTTGGTCTTTTATAATGTGTACAATATGAACTAATATGTTACTATACAACCATGTTGTTATATATTTTGTATAAAATACATTTTTATTGATTGTATTTTGTTGTCATGCATTATGCCTTCATGTAACTTATAGAGTTCTAAATTCACTATGTACCTTCCAGACACATTCTTGTTGTGATATCTCCCTGGCTGCATGCTTCATATTAAAGCGGAGTTCCACCCAAAAATGTAACTTCCGCTTTCTGGTTCCTCCCCCCTCTCTGGTGTCCCATTTGGCAGCTTTTTAGGGGGAAGGGGGAAGCAGATACCTGTCTAATACACGTATTCTGCTCCCACTTCCGGGCATAGATATCCGAGCCACCCACGGGTATCTCCGCCCCTCCGCCCCCCCTGCTGTCTTTTGGGAGACACACAGGTCCCAGAAGACAGCAGGGACCAGTGGGATTGCTCAGCGCGACTCGCACATGTGCAGTAGGGAACCAGGAAATGAAGCCGGAAGGCTTCACCTCCTGATCCCCTTAATGAAGATGGCAACGGCAGCAACCGAGAGCCGGGGGAGAGATCGGCTTTGGGTGCCCTGGACTGTGGACAAATAAGTGTCCTTATTTTACTGCAGCTGCTGACTTTAAAAAATAAAAATAAAAAATATCTCCTAAGCCGTGAAGGTTTGGGAGATATTTCGAGCACCTACAGGTAACCTACCAGTGCCGATCAGTGCCCATTATTGCCACCCATCAGTGCCCATCACTGCCACCTATCAGTGCCACTTATCAATGCCACCTATCTCAGTGCCCACCAGTGCCACCTATCAATGCCCTTCAGTGCCACCCATCAGTGCCACCTTTCAGTGTCACCTCTCAGTGCCCACCAGTGCAGCCTATCAGCGCCCATCAATGCAGCCCATCAGTGCCCATGAGTGAAGCCGATCAGTGCCCATGAGTGCAGCCTCATCAGTGTACATCAATGAAGGAGAAAAATTACCTGTTTTCAAAATTTTATAACAAAATATAAAAAAATATAAAAAAAAAATGTAATCGGTCTTTAAAATTTTTTTTTTAACAAAAAATAAAAACCGCATTTGGGTGCAGTGTTGTATGACCACGCAATTGTCATTCAAAGTGCAACACCACTGAAAGCTGAAAATTGGTCTGGGCAGGAGAGGGGTTTAAGTGCCCAGTAAGCAAGTGGTTAAAGCATGTAAAACCACAAAATGACAGCATATCATATTTAAAGAACGCATCTAATGTATTTAATGTATTTGCATTCGTCTATGGGGTAATTAGAGCTTCAACATATGTTCTCAATGGACCTTGCACCTTGGTGTGTGTGATAAATGCTACTAATAAGTTAACAATATGTTTTCTTAATCTGTTAGTTCATATTTTTATGAAAAGATAGTTTAAGGCTGTAAACCTCAGTGGGTCCAATATTATTGCCAAGCTGATAATAAAGTTAATTAAATCCACAACCACAGAGCTGGTAATAAGCTTCATTAGGTCCAATACAGCAGAGTTTGTAATAAACTTAATCAAGTCCAAAACCACAGAGCTGGTAACAAGCTTCATTAAGTCCAATACAGTATATATATATATATATATATATATATATATATATATATATATATATATATATATGTATATATATATATATACATAATAAGCTTAAATGTGTGCAATGTCACAGAGCTGCTTAAAATGGCATGGCAGACGCAAAGTCACTATTGTGGTTTTTAACACCATATGTGTAGCGCTATCCCCGAAGGAGCCGCTGATTTGTTATTGGGATCGGCATATTGAGTTACCTTAAAGCGGGAGTTCACCCATAAAAAATTTTTTACCCGTAGATTGATGCTCATTTTGTCTAGGGGAATCGGCTAGTTGTTTTAAAATCCGAGCAGTACTTACCGTTGTAGAGAGCGATCTTCTCCGCCGCTTCCGGGTATGGGTCTTCGGGACTGGGCGTTCCTTCTTGATTGACAGTCTTCCGACAGGCTTCCGACGGTCGCATCCATCGCGTCACGAGTAGCCGAAAGAAGCCGAACGTCGGTGCGTCTCTATACGGCGCCTGCGCACCGACGTTCGGCTACTTTCGGAAAATCGTGACGCGATGGATGCGACCGTCGGAAGCCTGTCGGAAGACTGTCAATCAAAATAGGAACGCCCAGTCCCGCAGCCCATACCCGGAAGCGGCGGAGAAGATCGCCCTCTACAACGGTAAGTACAGCTTCGATTTTAAAACAACTAGCCGATTCCCCTAGACCAGGGATCCTCAAACTACGGCCCTCCAGCTGTTACGGAACTACACTTCCCATGAGGCATTGTAAAACTCTGACATTCACAGACATAACTAGGCATGATGGGAATTGTAGTTCCTGAACACCTGGAGGGCCATAGTTTGAAGACCCATGCCCTAGACAAAATGAGCAGGAATCTAAGGGTAAAAATTTTTATTCCGGGTGAACCTCCACTTTAATGTGGCATATGGGTGCAATTGGAGAACAAAGCAGTGAGCGAAGGTCCAGACAGTGAATAAAGGTTTTCCAATGCTCTATTTCCTGGCCAAACACGGCCAACATCAACATTAAGTGGGAAGAGCAGGTTGATGAAGAAAAGGGAGAACCTTGCAGTGTCAGGCCCGGATATTAAATGAGCAGTACTTGCTCAATAGAGTACCAAGTTATTATTCGTCACCACTCTAGTTGGAGTGGGTGAAGTGCCCCCGGACAGACCCCTCTCACAAGCCTGGCAGCCGAAGTGTCACTTAGGATTCGCTGGGAGGAACAGATCTCTCTCACAGACCTGGCTCTAGGGCCTCTGCCACAGGCCAATTACTTTAGGTGAGCTAGATGGATAAATGGAGCGAATCCTCCCAGTAGGTTTTAGCATAGGTCACCAGATGACAGCAAAACATACCTGTCAACATTCCGGTCACCAGATCCCCGATTGGTTCGTTCAAACCCTGTTGGACAACCTGCCTCCGGGTTCCCCTCAAGCCCACTCCCCAATCGAACGGCACCCAGCCTGGGATCCCCTCAATAGAACTGGGGATCCAGTAAGTCACTGGAGTCCCCTTTTACCTCCGGATGAGGGTTTGTGTAGACTGCAATTCTGGCCTGGTGGGCCGCGCAAAACTTTTCTAGCACATAACACCTGTCCCAGATATACCCCTCCCCAGCATGCCTTGCGAGGGAGAAACTTCTCTGATTGTCTGCTGGGGAAAGTTGCTCTGCCAGAACCCCTCTGGTGCCAACTGCTGGCCAGGGATGGTATTGCATCCCTGGAGCACAGACTGACCCAGTGGACGTTTCTGGAGTGACAGAAGTCCCAATTTTAGCAAATTTTGAATGGGAGCAAGGTAACTCTCCCATTCCCCACTAACTTTAGCGTAGTGCCCATACTGAAAATAAGGGGGCGCTACATATGGAATTATGAATCCTCATTTCTTTCTAGCTTGTGAAAACAGGCTATGGCTTTGTTAACACTGACTTGTATATCCAGGGCCTTGATGTATTTTATATTTCCATCAACATGGGTTTTCTTCAGTTGCCTTTGCTGGACTTGGAACTATGAACTAGCAGATTAAGAGAACATATTGTTAACTTAATAGTAGTACTTATCACACACAGAGGTGCAAGGTCCATTGAGATCAAATGTTACTAATTACGCCAATGCGGCGGAGGATGACATGAGATGCATGGTTGTGTAACTCTACAGTTGTTTGAGGATTATTGTGCACAGATAATAGCATACTATAATTGTCAGTGATAATTACATATTTATCAGTGTTGCCAACCTACCAGATTGAAATATACTGACACAACATTTACTGGCACAGCCAAGCTTTTACTGGCATTTTCAAAAGTTACAAAATTAATTTTTTTATTTTACTGGCAGTTAATATCTTGCCATTGGTCTTTATGAGTTGCTGGAGTTCTGCTAACACAATGACCAGATATCAAAAGGTAGGTGTGATATTTTAGGGGAAAGGATGATACGGTGCATTAGGCCTTAAGGTATATCTAAACCATAACAATTAACTTTTGATAATTGCTCAATTTTGGTTAATAAATATACCATCACAAGCATTTTGTTATAACTGTTTTATAAGGGCAAGAAACTGGTGGATTTTGTCAGAAATTAAGAGTTTCATGTACCCCCCCCCTCCCTACATATACTGGGCCAGATTCTCTAAGAAACTGCGTAGGCGTAGTGTAATCCATTTACACTACACCACCGAAACTTACTGGAGCAAGTGCCGTATTCGCGAAGCACTTGCTCCGTAATTTGCGGCGGCGTAGTGTAAATGGCCCGGCGTATGGCTGTGTAATTCAAAGGGGGCGGCTTGTATTCAAATCAAGCGCACCCCCGCGACGATCGAACTGCGCATGCGCCGGGCTGAAAAATAGCCCAGTGCGCATCCTCCAGCTCACGACGGAAAACGTCAATGACGCCGACGTGAGCGTCATTGACGTAAAGTCGTATTCGCGGACGAGTTAGTAAAACGACGTAACCGACGGAAAAAGACGATGCTGACCCGACGCCATACTTAACATGGCATACGGCGGACTGGCGTAAAGGTTACCCCTCATATAGCGGGGGTAACCTTACGCTTACGGAAACTACGTACGTGACGAGTACGCGACGCAAATTCGTTCGTGAATCGGCGTATCAGGCTCATTTGCATAGTCAAATGAGACCTGAACGTAAACGCCACCTAGCGGTCAGCGTGGTATTGCATTTAGGATCTGACGGTGTAAGTGACTTACACCAGTCGGATCCTAGCCTAATTCCTGCGTATCTTGTTTTGTGAATACAAAACAATGATACGCCGGCGGGAATTTCGAATTACGCCGGTGTATCAGTAGATACACCGGCGTAACTCTTTTGAGAATCTGGCCCATTATGTTTTTCTTAAAGGGGTTGTAAAGGAAAAAAAATTCCCTAAATAGCTTCCTTTACCCTAGTGCAGTCCTCTTTCACTTACCTCATTCTTCAATTTTGCTTTTAAATGTCCTTATTTCTTCTGAGAAATCCTCACTTCCTGTTCTTCTGTCTGTAACTCAACACCGTAAAGCGAGGCTTTCTCCCTGGTGTGGAGAAAGCCTCTTGAGGGGGAAGGGGGCGTGCAGGCAAGTCAGGACACTCTCTACTTTGCAGATAGAGAAAGGAGCTGTGTGTTAGTGGGCGTCCTGACACTCCTGCTCGCCCCCTTCTCCCTCAAGAGGCTTTCTCCACACCAGGGAGAAAGCCTTGCATTACTGTGTTGAGTTACAGACAGAAGAACAGGAAGTGAGGATTTCTCAGAAGAAATAAGGACATTTAAAAGCAAAATGGAAGGATGAGGTAAGTGAAGGAAGACTGCACTAAGGTAAAGGAAGCTATTTAGGGAATTTTTATTTTTTCCTTTACAACCCCTTTAAAGAGTCTATTTAGCCCTTCTACTTTTTATCTTGAGTCTACAGGTCACTTAGCATCTATGCTTTAGAGATGAAGACAGTGGGATGGATTAAGTAGCTCAGCAGAGGAAAACTGGACAGGACTAACACCACTGAGCCCACAAAAGTCATAAAAACAGTCAACATCATTTGGAGGCAACACCACTCCCCCTTTATCAGGGTAGCAATTCACCAACCATAATAGTTATCTTGGACCCTTGTATATGGGTTATGATCGGAGAACTCTTTTTTTGTAAATCTATATATATTTCTATGAAAAGCAAACCTTCACCCCATCCATCCCTGTATCTCATACCGCCATGTATCTGCGCGCTGCCTCCACATCCTCTTGCTTGTACGGGTTTCTTGGTTCAGCCCAATCAGAGCTGATGGTTATAGAAATAACGCCTCCTTGCTTTGGCCTGTAAGTAGTGTTGTAGAGGTGCCAGGCCTCCGCATGAGCCTTGATGAGGTTATGTCCAACAACGTATGGTGCGCGGCCAGGCCTTGAAGTGATTCCTTAATAGCATTAAACAAAATATTTATTCCTATACCATTTAAAGTGCATCAAAACCCAAAAATATATTCAATTGTCTGGTCCTTAGATGTGTCAACTCCATTAATTTTACTTTTGTTAAAGCGGAGGTTCACCCTAAAAAACAACTATATACCATCCAAACCAGCATACTAGCGTTAGCTACAGTATGCTTTTTTTTTTTTTTTTTTGCGCTGTACTTACCGTTTAATCCTTCAGTTTCGTTTCAGACTCCCGCGGGGAGTAGGCGTTCCTATGAAGAGGGGAACATGATTGATGTCCGGCGCGTCACGCGTTCCGAAAATAGCCGGAGTAGGACTCGGCTCTTCACGGCGCTATACGGTGCCTGCGCACAGACTAGGAGCTGACTGCGCAGGCGCCGTATATATCCGAGTCCTATTTCGGCTATTTTTGGAACGCGTGACCCGCCATAGCCGGACGTCAATCATGTTTCCCTCTTCATAGGATCGCCTATTTCCCCGCCGGAGTCTGAAACGAAAGTGGACGATTAAACGGTAAGTACAGCGCAAAAACAAAAACAAAAGGCATATTGTAGCTGACGCTAGTATGCTGGAATGGATGGTAGATAAAGAACATTTTTTTTTTTTAGGGTGAACCCCCGCTTTAAGCTTTCCTTTATTTTCACCTTGAGCACACTTTCTGTTCTAGGATCACAACTCTCCCTTACTTTTCTGTATACATGGAGCAAAAGCATTGTATAACAAAAAAAAAAAGAAGGGTGCAAATGCCTAGTGCATTATCTCAAGCACTTCATTAAAAGATAAAAAAAATTCCAAAATATACTGCCAAACCAAAATCGAATGTGAGCGTATCATGATACAAAATCCATAAGTCTGCCCTCCAACCTCAAGGTATTACACAAGTGGCAGAAACAGCTAACGTGTTTCGGGGGTCTGACCCCCTTCCTCAGAGCAACGACTAAGAAACACCCAACTCTACCTACTTATATAAGAATGATAAAACAGTCATGCCCTTCTCCCTGCAAAGGGGGAGGAAACAAGCAGGTGGATATGGTCAAAGGATAACACAACCCACAATGGTCTCAAATGATAAAAAAGGCAGTGGCACAGAATGTCATCAACATAGCAATTAAGCCCAATCTATAACTGCCACACATAACATCAGATTATACATTAATTATATTGTATACCATACCTCAAACCGGGTCTACCACTGTAAATGTCTCCTTTTCTGGTGCTGAATTGCAAGCTGGCTGCCTTGTGAAGAAGAAATTCCGGTACCGGAAGTTTGCGACTGGAACTGCATCATCATACAGCCGTTGGCGGACAGGCTGACATGCAGGCTTTTCTTTTTTATCATTTAAGGCCATTGTGGATGGGTTATCCTTTGCCTCTGTTCACCTCCTCATTCTCTCCCCCTTTGCAGGGAGAAGGGCAGGACTGCTTTATCTCTTTTATATATGGAGGTGCAGTTGGGTGTCTCTTAGTCATTGTTCTAAAGGAAGGGGGCTAGTCCCCGGAAACAGGTCAGCTGTTTTGATCACGTGATCCCATGAGGTTGGAGGGCAGACTTCTGGATTGTGTATCATGATACGGTACCATTTAATTTTGGTCGCAGACCAGTTTCCGCGGACATGTCGACCGTCTGTACGGCCTAGCGGACAGGTTTCCAGCGGACAAAAGTTTCTAAGCATGCTTAGAAACTTGTCCGCTGGAATCATGTCCGTCGGACATGTCCGATGGTTAGTATGTCTAATCGGACATGTCCGCTGGTTATTACGTCTAACCAGCAGACCAAAATCCCGTGCATGCGTCAAATTGATTCGACGCATGCGTGGAAGCATTGAACTTCCGTGTTTGAGCACGTCGGTGTCTTCTACGTCACCGCGTTCTCTATCCGCGGGGATTTTGGTCTGATGGTGTGTACACACATCAGACCAAAATATCCCAGGAGACATGTCCGATGAAAACGGTCCGCGGACCGATTTCATCGGACATGTCTCCTCATGTGTACGGGGCCCAAGAGTCAAGAGAGACGATTATGCCCACCCTTTCCACCCCAGTGCTGCATTCATAAAAGACATCCCATTGGTTCGCACAGTGAAAAGTACTGAATGAAGGAGGAGGACCTTTCATTCATCCGTCGGTCCTCCATTCATAGAGCACTTTTAACTGTTGGAACTGATAGTATGGGTTCTATGAATGGAGGAGACAGGTGGAAAGGATGAGCATAGAATGCACTTTTGACGAGTGCCTATGGCAGATGGAGCTCATTGTAGTAACTCCCACAGCACCAGAAGATCACAGCTACAGGCTGGTGCTTCATTTTTTTGGGGGGGGGGCAGCAAACAAACATTATTGTCACACAACTGGGTGGGCTCAGGGCACAGTGCTCTGCGCCCCATGACCAACCTTTTTTTAAGCCAATTAGAACCTCAGGCTCTAATCATATGATTAAAAAGAAAACCTATTGAAATCCATGCGTCCATCACCCTGCATGTAGATTAGGGGTCGGGCTCATGGATTGGGGGGGCGGTGCCCCTAATGGAACCACCGCCACTGGCTACAGCGGTATCCAAGAGCTGAGGAATGAAGAGTCCAATCTAACACAGAATCCACCAGCACACGGGACACTTTCCATTCATTGTTAGAGCCGGTTCACACTGGGGCGACTCGTCAGGCGACTCAGCCACCTGACAAGTCGCATGCCATTCTATTCAATAGAACCGTTCTAAAAGGAGCTACGCAAGTCGCTCCGACTTAGAAAAAGGTTCTTGTACGACTTTGGGGGCGACTTGCATTGACTTCTATACAGAAGTCATTTTGCAAGTCGCCTCTGAAGTTGTCTTCAGGACGCCTTGCCAAGTCGCCCCCAAAGTCGTGCCGCCCCAGTGTGAACCGGCTCTCATTACCGTCTCTGGTGCTGTGTTTTTTTTTTTTTTTTACTAAACTTCAGCATTAAGCATGGAGCCAAATGTACAGTCACTAACAAGCAGCATTTTTTATTTCTATTATAAAGGATAAAGGGAAAAACTGAGATTAGCCCCAAAAGTCACATGATTGTAGAAGAAAGATTCTAATATTCTACAGAAAAGAGTAGTGTCTAATAAAAGCATATCGCACGGTAGAAAAGGATTGTTACCTGGTGCCGCTGTGCCATAACCGTGCCCCAGATTAGAAATAACGTACGGTTCATTCAGCGTGATCCAGAACTTCACTTTGTCTCCCAATCTCTGGAAGAGCAAATCAGCATAATCCCTAAATCTTGCAACTATTGTCTCGTTCTCCCAACCTCCCACATCTTGTAGAGCTTGTGGTAAGTCCCAGTGATATAGTGTCACCTAGGCAGAGGAACAAAAATATTGTACATTTTTTAATTTGCATTGATAAATATGTTTTAGAGGATAAAATATAAAGTCTAATTGGTCACTATGGCCAACAACTTCAAATGTGCATTCCCTTTCTTTTTTCCATATTTTTATCTATAGTGCCCATTTGTGCAAGAATTTTAATTTAAAGCTGAACCTCGGGCATATATGTATTTTTAGATTGGTACCTAAATCTGTCCGGAAATTCTGAGGGTGGGGTGGGGTCAGGGCCGATCCTAGGGTCACAGGCGCCTAGGTGCAGAAATATTTCTGGCGCCCCTACATGGGTGTGGTCATTTTGCTAACTCCTCCCCTTTACAAATGTTTCTATGGCAACGACTCAACCACCAAAATGCTCCCCCACGAAGTCTTCATTACCCTGGGATCCTTACATCATCTCTCAACAATAAACAAAATACAGGAAGAGAAGCAGAGTACTTTATTGGGACCTGGAGGGGGGGCTCTCTGATGGACCTCTGAGATGGGATTAAGGTGTCCCTTAATCCCATCTCAAAATGTTGGGAGGTATGCAGTCCCGGTGTGCACTGTAAACTTCCCTGGTTGTCAGCCTGATGAAGCAATCCCTCCAACGGTCAGTTCTGCTTTGTGAAGGATGTCTAGGAGGCAGGGCCTTTCTCATGATAAAGGTCCAACAAGGTGGGGTCGAAGGGATTTTTAGAGGAAAAGGGATCATTGATGGCCTTTCCCATAATAGGGGTCTATCAAGGGTGCAGAAGGGTTTTTCAGAATATGGGTCCTTTGTGGAGAGAGGGCAAGGGACTTTTCTCAGAGGATGGCTTTTGCTACTTTTTTATTTTTGAGATATCGTCTGTTACCTGTGGTGTAATATTGGCAGCCAAAAGGCCATCCACCAGACGGGTGTAGTAATCAAATCCTGGTTCATTTACGAAGTTCCGTGTTCCATCTGGGAGGATCCGTGTCCAGGAGATCGAGAAGCGATAATGTGTGACTTTGAGATTTTTAAGACTCTCCATATCTTGATCAAGTCGGTTGTAGCTATCGCAGGCTACATCTCCATTGTCATCGTTGTTAATCCTGAGTGGGAGATGTGTGAATTTATCCCAGATACTCAGTCCTTTTCCATCAGACCTCCAGGCACCTTCAATCTGAAGGACACAAAAGTCAGAAATGTTTGAGTCTTCATGCATAAGTGTGACAAAAAGAACTAGCTTCATATTGTAACCATCCTCATCGTGTAGGCAATACAGCCATGAGCAGTGGTGGGACAAGGTCATCCAGCGCCCAGGGCAAAGATGCCAAACTGCGCCCCCTTTCCCTTAGGGTTAGGATCTGGGTGCCCCCCATCCCTGCAATAAACCATTGCGCCAGGGGCGGCCGCCCGTCCTGCCCACCCCTTGTCCCGGCCCTGGCCATGAGTAATATATTTACTAATATATTTTAGATTTGCAGGAGAGGAATCAACCAGGCCTTTTTTTCTCAGAAAATAAGTGCAGGAACTCAACCATAAGGCCCCTTTCACACAGGGCCGCTTAGTAATGATCCGCCTCCGTATGTCCGTATGCTCAGCGGGGATCGCTCCGTTGATCCCCGCTGAGCCGGCGGATGACAGGGCGGTCTCCGCACACTGTGCAGGGACCGCCCTGTCTTTTCTCTGCTCTCCCCTATAGGTGGAGCAGATGAACACGGACCGTATGTCCGTGTTCATCCGATCCGCTCTGCAGACGGAAGAAAAAATAGGATTTTCTTCCGTCTGCAAAATTGGATGTTTGCGGAGGCAGACGATTACGGGTGTCAGCGGATGTTCATCCGCTGACACCCGCAATCACATAGGGACCAATGTATGTCCCTTTTTCATCCGCAAACGGATGGATGAAAAAGCGGACATACGGGCCCGGATTCAGAAACGAGTTACGACAGCGTATCTCCGGATATGCCGTCGTAACTCTAAGTTGCGGGGTCGTAACTATGCGACTGATTCATAGAATCAGTTACGCATTGATTTACCTAAGATCCGACCAGCGTAAGTGTCTTACACCGTTGTATCTTAGGCTGCATATTTACGCTGGCCGCTAGGTGGCGCTTCCGTATATTTACGCAAGGAATATGCAAATGATGTAGATACGCCGATTCACAAATGTACGTCCACCCGGCGCATTTTTTAACGTAGTTTACGTTAGGCTTTTTCCGGCGTAAAGTTACCCCTGCTATACCCCTGCTATGTTAAGTATGGACGTCGTTCCCGCGTCGAATTTTGAAAATTTTACTTCGTTTGCGTAAGTCGTTTGCGAATAGGACTGTACGTAAGTTACGTTCACGTCTAAAGCATTGACGATTTGCGGCAGAATTTCGAGCATGCGCACTGGGATTCTTTCACGAACGGCGCATGCGCCGTTCGTAAAATACGTCAAATACGTGGGGTCACAGTGTTAACCCCTTCCCTGCCAGTCACATTTATACAGTAATTAGTGCATTTTTATAGCACTGATCGCTGTATAAATGTGAATGGTCCCAAATTTGTGTCAAAAGTGTCCGATACGTCCGCCGCAATATCGCAGTCCCAATAAAAATTGCAGATCACCGCCATTACTAGTAAAAAAAAAAATCATAAAAAAAAATCATAATTCTGTTCCCCATTTTGTAGGCACTATAACTTAAATTGTCGCTCTTTTTTTGTTTATAGCGCAAAAAATAAAAACCGCAGAGGTGATCAAATACCACCAAAAGAAAGCTCTATTTGTGGGAAAAAAGGATGTCAATTTTGTTTGGGAGCCACGTCGCACGACCGCGCAAATGTCAGTTAAAGTGACGCAGTGCCGGAAGCTGAAATTTCGCCTGGGCACGAAGGGGGTTTATGTGCCCAGTAAGTAAGTGGTTAAGCTAGTGCATTGCTGGTTCACTTACCTTTTCCTTCAATTTCCCTTCTAAATGGCTCAACGCAGGGATGTAGTCCCAAGGGAGGGGGCGAGCACGTTGACTAACCCCCACCCAGAACAGCTCGGATGATGGGGGCAAGCTTACTGAGGAGGAACAGGAAGTGAGAAATTCAAAGAATACAAAGAAAAAAACATTTAGAAGGGCAATTGAAGGAAAGGGTAAGTGAACCAACAATGCACTAGCTTAAAGGAACCTTTACAATCCCTTTAAGTCACAAGTCATGTACTCCATTCATTTTTGCTAATCATTTATGACCAATGCCCTTAAATTGTGAACACTGGGCCAGATTCACAGAAAAAGTACGCCGGAGTATCTGCTGATACTCCGGCGTACTTTCAGATTTGCCGTGTCGTATCTTTATTTGTAATTCACAAACAAAGATACGACAGCTTTTGGCTAAGATCCGACAGGCGTACGGCTTCATACGCCTTCGGATCTTAGAATGCAATACTTCGGCGACCGCTGGGTGGAGTTCGCGTCGTTTTCCGCGTCGGGTATGCAAATTAGCCGTTTACGGCGATCCACGAAGGTACGCGCGTTCGTCGCATTCTCTTCCGTCGTCGCTAGTCGGTTTTTCCCGTCGCAAACTTAAGCCTGCTATTTCATGGCTTAGATTTAGACCAGCCATGTTAAAGTATGGCCGTCGTTCCCGCGTCGAAATTTAAATTTTGTTTTTTTTTGCGTAAGACGTCCGGGAATACGAAAGGACGTAACGCACGTCGCCGTAATTTCGCGCAAAGCACGGCGGGAAATTTCCTAACGGAGCATGCGCAGAACATTCGGCGCGGGAACACGCCTAATTTAAATGGTACACGCCCCATTTGAATTAGGCGGGCTTGCGCCGGACGGCTTTACGCTATGCCGCCGCAAGTTTACACGCAAGTGCTTTGTGAATCAGGCACTTACGACGAAAACTTGCGGCGGAGTAACGTAAAGGGGATACGTTATTGTTCGTGAATCTGGCCCACTATGACTTATGAAGTCAAGAGGGTCAAGTTATATCACCTGATAGGACGCTGAGGCCACACTCCACGCAAAGTCTGGTCGAAACTCTCCATATAGAAACTTGTCTTCTTCTTTCAGAGGGATACCATTGTTCCGAATGATCTCGGCATAGTAAATTGCGGATCTTTTTGCAGTCCTTGGGCGGTTGGGGTTATTGAAGTCCACATGGTGTAGCCCAAAACGCACGGAGTACCCAGAATTCCATTCAAATGCGTCCATCAAAGACCAGGCTGTGTAGCCCTTAAGATTCACCCCGTCCAAGCTGTAAGCTGTACAATAAATAATAGTTACTTCTTATCATTGGCTGATTGGTGGCTGTGGCTACTGTGGTTTTTGGTCATGCACATGTCACAGCATAGATACAATAAATCAATATTACAGTAAAAAGTAAATGCTCAGTCACACCACGGCACAGGTATTATAATGCACATTGGTGTGCAGTTTAACATACAATATAGTTGAGTTACTAAAACTAGAGAGAGCAAAATCTGGTGCAGCTCAGCTTAGAAACCAATCAGCTTCCAGGTTATATTGTCAAAGCTTAAAGGTGTTGTAAGGGTTAATTTTTTTTTATTTCTTTTTTTAAATAACAAACATACCACACTTACCTCCACTGTGAAGTTCGTTTCGAGTGGCCCTGATCCTGGTCTTCTGGGGTCCCTCGGTGGCTGTCTTGGCTTCTCCCCACAAGAGCTAACCCCCGTTCTGGGAAGCGCTCTCCAAAGGGGGATAGCTTGCGGGCGCTCTCCCGTGATACAGTCAGCGGCCATAGCCGCCGACTGTATCCCTCGGCCCCACCCCCGGCACGCCGCGTCATTGATTTGATTGACAGCAGCGGGAGCCAATGGCTGCGCCGCTATAAATCATCCAATGAAGAGCCGAGAATAGCCGAGAAGCCCGGGCCAAAAAGCCAGTGCGTTCACAACGCAGGACTTTCGAGGGCTCAGGTAGGTAAACGGGGGGCTGGGGGGGCCTGTAAGCATCGGATGTTTTTTCACCTTAAAGGGTTCATTTTTTTCTTTAAAATAACAAACATGTGATACTTACCTCCACTGTGCAGTTCGTTTTGCACATAGTGGCCCCGATCCATGTCTTCTGGGGTCCCTCGGCGGCTGTCTCTGGTCCTCCCCTCAAGAACTCACCACAGTCATGCGAGAGAGCTCACATGGTGATGAGCCCTTGCGGGCGCGCTCCCGTGATACAGCGAGCGGCCCCGCCCCTTGACGCGCCGCGTTACTGGATGTGATTGATAGCAGCGCCAGCCAATGGCTGCGCTGCTCTCAATCCATCCGCTCTAGCCAATCAGCGGCCAGGCTGAGCGGCGAAGAGGATCTCGAGACCGCGCGGGACTTTCGAGGGGTCAGGTAAGTAAAACGGGGGCTCGGGGCGGGGGGGGGGGGGCGGCATCATCAGATGTTTTTTCACCTTAATGCATAGATTGCATTAAGGTGAAAAAATGCAAAGCTTTACAACCCCTTTAATTGAACAAGAAGCTTATTGGCCACCATGCACAGTTGTGCCATAGTTTGCACTATTCATTGTTAGTAAATAAACCCTGCTGTGTTGCAAAGCATTGTTAAAGCGGTCCTCCACCCTAAAGTGGAGTCCCGCTGATCGGAACCCTCCCCCCCTCCGGTGTCACATTTGACACCTTTCAGGGGGGAGGGGGGTGCAGACACCTGTCTAAAGACAGGTATTTGCACCCACTTCCGGCCACACGATACGGGCATTCCGTCACATCCCGTCTGTCGCCCGTTGTGTGCTGGGAACACTCGGCTCCCAGCACACAGCGTGTGAGCCAATCGGCGGGCGCAGCGCGACTCGCGCATGCGCCGTAGGGAACCGGGCAGTGAAGCCGCAGCGCTTCACTTCCTGGTTCCCTCAGCGTGGATGGCGGGGGGAGCAGCAGAGAGACGAGCGATCGCTCGTGCTCTGCTGCGATCGGCGCTGGACTCCAGGACAGGTAAGTGTCCTAATATTAAAAGTCAGCAGCTGCAGTATTTGTAGCTGCTGACTTTTAATATTTTGTTCCCATGGCACATCCGCTTTAATACACATTGCAGTGCTTTATCATTTTTTTGGGCTTATGTGCTCACTTGGAATATACCACCCTTGCCCACCCGGTGTCTGGCTGCATAGAGAGAAATCTAATTTTGGATCCTCCTGATTTCTACTCTATTCACAAATTTTCCCATTTTCACTACACCCCTCTGAGCCCTTGCAGAAACCAACAAAGGCAAAATGGGTCGGGATACTTTATGTACAATTACTATGGGCTAGATTCAGGTAGGGGCGCGCATTGTTACGGCGGCGCAGCGTATCGTATTCACGATACGCCGCCGTAAGTTAGAGAGGCAAGTGCTGTATTCACAAAGCACTTGCCTTCTAAGTTACGGCGGCGTAGCGTAAATGGGGCCGGCGTAAGCGCACGTAATTCAAATGTGGATGAGGGGGCGTGTTTTATGTTAATTATTGGTGACCCGACGTGATTGATGTTTTTCCTGAACGGCGCATGCGCTGTCCGTGAAATTCCCCAGTGTGCATTGCTCCAAAGTACGCCGCAAGAACGTCATTGGTTTCGACGTGAACGTAAATTACGTCCAGCCCTATTCGCGAACGACTTACGCAAACGACGTAAAAATTTAAAATTTGACGCGGCAACAACGTCCATACTTAAGATTGCGTACGCCTCATAATAGCAGGAGCAACCTTACGCCGAAAATGCCTAACGTAAACAACGTAAAAAAATAGCGCCGGGCGTACGTAAATTTGTGAATCGGTGTATCTAGGTAATTTGCATATTCTACGCCGAAAACGACGGAAGCGCCGCCTAGCGGCCAGCGTAAATATGCACCCTAAGATACGACGGTGTAAGAGACTTACGCCAGTCAAGTCTTAGGCTAATGTCGGCGTATCTTGCTTTCTGAATACAGAAAGAAGATACGCCGGCGTAGCTTTGAATTTACGCAGCGTATCTATAGATACGCCGGCGTAAATCAATGCTGAATCTAGCCCTATGTGTATGGTGATTTTCAAACATCAGTTTACTCTATATCAGTGATGGCGAACCTTGGCACCCCAGGTGTTTTGGAACTACATTTCCCATGATGCTCAACTACATTGCAAAGTGCATGAGTATCATGGGAAATGTAGTTCCAAAACATCTAGGGTGCCAAGGTTCGCCATCACTGCTCTATACTGTCTATATCTTCAGGGGTGCTGTGGGTTTGAATATGAGTTGTTATGGTTTGAAAAGGGATATATATCCCCAATATTACATTTTTAAATGAATTTTGTAATAAAAATCTCTTCTAATTGTGTACTGGTAATTATTCTGAGAGGGGGTTCAAAACCTACAAAGTCCCATTTGTTCTTCTTTTTTGCAATTGTTTGTACCCGGGATGTGATGTTGACTTTTTTAACCAAGATTGTGCTTCTTTTTTTTCCCATACTGATTAAATACTGAAAAAAAAAAACACTAGGCCAAATTTGATAGAAGTTACAGAGAGAGGAATACATACCAAGTTTCCCCGAAAATAAGCCCGGGTCTTATATTAATTTTGGCAACAAAAGACACAGTAGGGCTTATTTTCGGGGTAGGTCTTACCATGTAATGTTCTGTCTTCTCTCCCCCTCTCGCTCTCTGCCTGACAGGAATCCCCAGTGTGAATGGAGTTAAAATGTTCGTAAAATCCTATAATTTACTATATTACAGTAGTACAGTAGTACAATGTGTAGTACAATGTGTGTGATTCTGTAATATAATTGTGGCAAATACCTTCATTATAGCACCGCTCTGTGCTTCTGTGACCTGCTGGAGCTCTCTTCCCAGCAATTATATTAGGCCTCTTTCACACTGGGGCAGGGGCTGCGTCGGCGGTAAAGCGGCGCTATTTTTAGTGGCGCTTTACCGTCAATTTTGCGGCGCTATTTGGCAGCTAGCGGGCGGTTTTACCTCCCGCTAGCGGCCGAGAAAGGGTTAAAAACCACCACAAAGCTCTCTTCCCCGCAATTATATTAGGCCCCTTTCACACTGGGGCGGGGGCGGCGTCGGCGGTAAAGCGCCGTTTTACAGTCAATTTTGCGGCGCTATTCAGCAGCTAGCGGGCAGTTTTACCCCCCCGCTAGCGGCCGAGAAAGGATTAAAAACCACCACAAAGCGCCTCTGCAGAGGCACTTTGCCGTTGGTATAGACGCGGTGCCCCATTGATTTCAATGGGCAGGAGCGGTGGAGGAGTGGTATACACACCGCTCCAAAGATGCTGCTAGCAGGACTTTTTTACCGTCCTGCTAGAGCATTGCTTCAATGTGAAAGCCCTCTGGACAGTTTGCAGGTGCTATTTTTCGTGTTATATGAATGAATAAATGAATGAATGACTTGTATAGCGCAACTCATGCGAACTGAATCGCCTCTGGGCGCTTTTTCCAGCCAGAGTCTGCTTGGCTGGTGCGGTCATTTTACCCCGTAGGATCGTGACACGCATGGGACAAACAGTCATACACACAGATATCGCATATATATATATATATATATATATATATATATATATATATATATATATATATATATCCCCTGCAAACCCACCCAGTGTTAAAGGGGTCTTACAGAGACGCACCCATTATACATTATATACTACTGTAATAGAGTGGATTATGGGATTTTACAAGCATTTTAAACTAGGTCTTATTTTCGGGGTAGGGCTTATATTGCAGCCCTCCTGGAAAATACCGATAGGTTTTATTTTCCGGGTAGGTCTTATTTTCGGGGAAACATGGTAGTATATTAAAACAAACCTTTTAAAGCCTCATCGATGTAGGTCTTGTAGAAAAATATGCGAGCATTGTCATCATAATCAGGGTTACTGTTTGTGGCGACTCCATTTTCAGTGATGTATATTCCGACATCTCCATATTCTTCTTTCACCCAGTTAAGCAGTCTCCTTGTCCCCCATGCTACTGCCCTGTGTATGGAAACTGCTGTTGTTGGCCAGTTATTGTTAACCGATGCTTCAATGTCGATATCATTTTCAAAAGATTCGGGGGTCAACCTGAGTGTTTTATGCTGAACTATTTTGGTGGTATAGATGTTAATAGAGAAAACATCAGCTGTGCCCTGGATGTAGGCCTTCTCTTCCTCTGTAAAAACTGGAAGTCTTGAAGTTGGGAGACCCTGTAAGGCACTTTTGTTGGCCACTTGCCACTTCATGGCCTCTGGGTAATCGCCATTTTTGAAGATGGGGTGAGCAAACCACCCTAAAGTAAACTGCAGGTAGCGGTCAGCAGCTTCAATGTCCCTTTGTAACGTGTAGTCTTTAGGTTCTACCCATTCTGTGTTGAAGCTCAGTGAGATTACACCTCCTTGGCTAGCTCGATAGTTCTCATCGTAGGTATGGTAGACCCTGGCATGGACCTTCAGCAAGTTGTGTGCTACTCTATATGGAGCAGAACCAGGCTCCATTACAGAAGGTGGAATCAAACCAAGACCATAACCAGCTGTCACAATGCTGTGAGGCTGGTTGAAGGTCATCCAGAACTTGACCCTATCTCCGAATGTCTTAAAACAAAAGTCTGCATAGTTATGAAAGGCATTAAGAACTGCGTCATCCTCCCAGCCACCCAAATCCTCTAGAGCTTGAGGAAGATCGAAGTGGAAGAGAGTCACCATTGGAGAGATGTTATTGGCCAGGAGGCCATCAATAAGGTTATTGTAATATTCAACACCTTTATCATTTGGCGTGCCTTGCCCTGTTGGAAAGATTCTGGACCATGAAATAGAGAATCGGTAACTGTTCACTCCTAGAGACTTTAACATGTAGAGGTCAGCATCCAACTGATGGTAACTGTCACATGCTATGTCGCCGTTGTTATTATTTTCAATATTTCCCGGAACTTTGGTGAAAACGTCCCAGGTACTTGGCCCTTTTCCATCTGCGTTCCATCCTCCTTCCACTTGATAGGCTGACGTTGACACCCCCCATTTAAAATCATCTGGAAAAGTAGCGTACTCATACATATCTCTTTCGAAGGCAGTTTGCCCTGATAATTTCTCCCACACAACTTTTGCCTTTGATGGGACATTTGAAGCTGGGAGGGGTGCTAGCTTTCTTGTAGACGGCCAACTTATGCTTGAAGCTTTGGGCCTAACTGATTTGAAGTTCGTAAAACCGTTATTCTTGATAATGGAGTTGAATAAATATGCAGATTTCTTGGGAGTCCGTTGTCTGTTTGGATTTTCAAAATCCACATAGTGAAGACCAAACCTCTGGCTGTATCCCTGAGGACCCTCAAATCCATCCAACAGGGACCGGACTATGTATGAACCTACGGACACATTGTCAGTCTTGATGGCTGCAAAGAAATGTTTCAAGAATGAAAGTCAGAACTATGGTCACCAAGGAGTGTGGCTTTGCTGAAACTAGGTGGAGTTAAAGTGGATGTAAAACTGAACATTTTTAAATTTTTTTGGGCTGCCACAATGTATAGTATAGGATTTCAGATCATCTGTGCCCAGTCTTGCCACAAAGAGTTAATACAGCTCTAAACAATCCTCTTATCTTTTTTCAGTGGGATAAAACAGACAAACAGAGAAAACCTTGTCCATTCTTCCCTCCTGCTGTGAGTGACAGGTGATTTACATATCTCATGCACTAGACTGAGAACGGCATTACAGTAAAACCTTTGTTTGAGAGTAACTTGGTTTGAGAGCGTTTTTAATAAATTTTGACTTGATATACAAGCGATGTCTTGATATAAGAGTAGCGTCATGTCACAACTGAGTATAAAACACAAGAGAGGCGCCTCTAAGTGTAGCAATACGGTTACATTTAATGAAGGTACAACATTCAGAAACTCACATGGTTGATTAAAACAAGCACATCTAAGTATGCAGACATCCGGGGTAAAGCTGTCCACAAAGACCATCCTCCTCACCACCATTGACATTGTCCCCTCCACGTCGTCCCTTCTACTGCAGGGAAGTCTTCCCGGTCATGATTGCAGACTAACAGCGGTGAGAGCCGGTGGTGAAGATGGCGGTCTAGATAGAGCGCTTTACCCCGGATCCCTGCATACTTAGATGTGCCTCTTTTAATCATCAACCGTGTGAGTTGCTAAATGTTGTACATTCAATAAATGTAACCGTATTGCTACACTCAGAGGCTCCTCTCTTCTCTTTTATACTCTGTAGCTCCAGCTGGATTTTGCTTCTAATCCCCTTGTGGATGGACATTTTATGGTTACCCAACCAATCACATTGCTATAATCTTTTTATATGGACTATAAACTGAAGGACCTATGAATAAATGGTTGTGGAACAAATCATTTGAGTTTCCATTATTTCTTATGGGAAAATTTGCTTTGATATACAAGTGCTTTGGATTACAAGCATGCTTCCGGAACGAATTATGCTCACAATCCAAGGTTTTACTGTACGTATAATGTAGCTGTTTTACCTGCCAAGAGATTTGTATTTCTGTCTAAAGTTGGGATTTACACAACCCTGCAACACAGTAGCACTCTGTCTAATCAAACAGGCAGGGCCACCATCAGGGGGTACAGGCAGTACACCTGTAAGGGGCCCGGAGGTCCCCAGGGGCCCGGATGGCAACCCCCCTTTTTTTAATTTTTTTTATTATAAAAATGTTTTATATATATATATATATTTTTTCATTTTTATTAAAGGGTCCAGAGGTCCCCAGGGCCCCGGATGACAACCCCCCTTTTTTTTTATAAAATTTTTTTTTTTAATTTCTTTTTTTATATATTTTTTATTATTTCTTTTTTTTCTTTTTATTAAAAAGGTCCAGAGGTCCCCAGGGGCCCGGAGGTCACCAGGGCCCTGGATGGCAACCCCTCTTTTTTTTTTATACATTTTTTATATAGTCATGATAAAAATCGCAGATCGCCGCCATTACTAGTAAAAAAAATAAAAAAAATAAGAATGCCATAAATCTATCCCCTATTTTGTAGACGCTATAACTTTTGCACAAACCAATCAATATACGCTTACTGCGATTTTTTTTTAACCAAAAAAATGTAGAAGAATACGTATCGGCCTAAACTGAGGACATTTTTATTTATTTTTTTAATTGTGATATTTATTATAGCAAAAAGCAAAAAATATTTTTTTTTAAAATTGGCACTATTCTTTTGTTTATAGCGCAAAAAAAAAAAAAAACCAAGAGGTGATCAAATACCACCAAAAGAAAGCTCTATTTGTGGGGGGAAAAAAACATAAAAATTCATTTGGGTACAGTGTTGCATGACCGCGCAATTGTCCTTCAAAGTGCAACAGCGCTGAAAATGAAAAATTGGTCTGGGCGGGAATGGGGTGAAAATGCCCTGTATTGAAGTGGTTAAGGGGGCGTGGTAAGGGGTGTGTCCTATGCCTGCACACTTTTGCTGATAGGTGTCCCTCATTTCCATCTCCAAAAGTTGGGGGGTATGTAACCACAGTAGCAGAGTTATGTGAGATTTTATGTGTAATAATAAAATAAAACCAATTTCCTCTCATACACATTTAAAAATCATGCCACAGCCAGTAATGTATTGTAGACTGTATGGGCTAGATTCAGATACAATTGTGTATCTTTAGGCGGGCGTAGCGTATCTCCTATACGCTACGCCGCCGTAACTTTGAGAGTCGAGTATGGTATTCAGAAAGATAATGCGCCCGAAGTTACGGCGGCGTAGCGTATAAGGGCCGGCGTAAGCCCGCCTAATTCAAATATGGAAGATGTGGGCGTGTTTTATGTGAATTAAGTGTGACCCCACGTAAATTACGTTTCTAACAAACGGCGCATGCGCCGTCCGTGAACGTATCCCAGTGCGCATGCTCCTAATTACGCCGCAAATAGTCAATGCTTTCGACGTGAACGTAACTTGCGCAAAGCCCTATTCGCGAACGACTTACGCAAACGACGTAAACAACGCAAAATTTTATGCTGACCCGACGTCCATACTTAACATTGGCTACGCCTCATATAGCAGGGGTAACTTTACGCCGAAAAAAGCCTTATGTAAACGACGTAAAAAAATACGCCGGGCGCACGTACGTTTCTGAATCGGCGTATCTAGCTCATTTGCATATTCTACGCGGAAATCAACGGAAGCGCCACCTAGCGGCCATATGCACCCTAAGATACGACGGCGTAGGAGACTTACGCCGGTCGTATCTTAGCAACATTTAAGCGTATCTCAATTTGAGCATACGCTTAAAGATACAACGGCGCAGATTCGGACATACGACAGCGTATCTACTGATACGCCCGTCGTAAGTCTTTTTGAATCTAGCCCTATGCTGGTAAATCCTTAACTCCATTGGTATGAACAGTTTTCATTATAACACGTATATACGTTACCTTTAAGGGCCTCATTGATATAGGCATTCAGGTACTCCGCTCTTTCTGTGTCATTGAAAGCATCTCCGATCGTGGATGTTGGCATTCCATTGCCAGTCATGTATATTGACAGACCCGTTTTCCCATACTCTTCCTTGACAAAATTTAGCAGCCTCCTAAGGCCCCATGGCACCACTGAGATCCATGGAGAGGCCGAGGTTGGCCAAGAAGGGTCAATATGTTGAGAAAACCCTCCAATAAAATCATAAGTGTTCTCACAAACCAAGCTGCTGGAAGCGTTGATTAGCCGTGACGTGTAGTGGGAGATGCCGATGAAGTCGGCAGTGCCCTGAATATTGGTCTTCTCAGCTTCACTGAAGGTGGGCAGTGGAGCCACTATGGTGGGGCACTGGGTATTTTTCTGGTGTACCTGTGTCTTCAGAACCTCCGGGTAATCTCCATTCACCAGAATAGGATGAGCGAACCACCCCAGCATGAAACTGAGATATCGCTCTGCAGCGTTCACACTTTCTGGGTCATTGGCATTTTCTGGCTCTGCCCAATCGGAATTCAAAGAGATGCCCACCAGCCCATGCTGTTGCCCACGGTAGTTATCATTGTAGATGTGCCAGGCCCTGGCATGAGCCTTCACTATGTTGTGGGTCACCTACATAAAAAAATATATATATTAACACATTGGTATGGCATATTCAAAGAAGGGGCGGTGCTTTACAGTTAATAATAGAAACCGTACAAGTATATATAAAAATATAATATAATTTTATTAGAAACATGACTAAAACCAGTAACAAAATATGGCAAGTCGTTGAATTTTGTTGAACATCTCCATTATGGTGGTTAAATAAAGAGGGTTCCAGTTGAACAGAGATTGGATAGTCGTATGTTATCCCGACATGTTTCGCCTTATGGCTTCATTAGGGGATATATTTCTATAGAACAGAATTACATACAGGGTAATAACGCATCTTACCAGAAAAACACACAGGTCAAACTTTCAGGCTGCCCTTGGTCTCTGGCTGTTGTGATGCCTGAGACGCCGGCTTAAATGTGCTCGCCATTTGGCCGGTGTCTAAAGTCACCGGCCCGAATGCGGATGTGATGGTGCCACCACGCATGCGCCTGATCTCTGGAGCGCTCTCCAAACTTCAACAACCAAGGGGTCGAGCCGCGAACACAAGGGAAGAGGGAACGGTCATCGGTGCAGACAGGGAAGGTGGACCAAAGCAGTCACCACACCAGATTGCCACCAATCCCTCAAGTCAGTCCTGGCGGCCCATTGGTTAGGAGGACAAAATGGGCGGCAACACAGCACCTTTGTGCTATTTGCATTTTGGTGCGATTTTTTTATTCTGATATAAAATCAAATATATTTAGGATTTATCTTACTCTTTCCTTGTTAGCCTGGTCATTCTGTGCTCACTGTGGCCACGCAGTGCCTCCTACCTGTAGTGGTCCTTATTTTGTGGGTAACCCTGCGCTTAGACACTGCCCATTATAAATCCATTAAATCAATCAATCAATCAATAACCCCTTTTTTGGGGGCTCTGAGGTGGTAAGCTCCTGCTTTTGATGAACTTTGGCAAACGATCTCTGTTTTTCTCTGTGTAATGTGATATGTTTATTTGTGATTTATATTCTTATGTAGTATTTTTGTTTTTGTACAATGTTTCTGTTAACCCTTGGTTGATACATATATCCCCTGATGAAGCCATAAGGCGAAACATGTCGGGATAACATACCACATTCAATCTCTGTTCAACTGGAACCCTCTATTTTTAACCACCATAATGGAGATGGAGATGTTCAACAAAATTTAATGACTTGCCATGTTTTGTTACTGGTTCTAGTCATGTTTTTAATAAAATTATGTTATATTTGTATATATACTTGTGCGGTTTCTATTATTATCTGTAAAGCACCTCTATAATCCCTTCCCAAACCTTCCCCCTACTTTGAATAATCGATTTATCTTATCATTTAACTTATTATCTTTCTTTTGATCTGTTAAAAATACAATTGAAAGCCTTTTTTTAAGCTCAATAATTGTAAAAACGATTTGTTGATTCTGCCAGAAATCTTGTGAGCTGATAACTTCCTGTGCTCTCTGCCTGTGCTGCACTCTTACCAGTTACTTTACTTCAGCTGTCTCTGAGGACTACAGCACACCTCCCTCCTATGTTTTGTTGAAGAAGAGGAGAGGGGGAGGTGTTATGTAGCACTAACATCTTTCCCATTTTAGCCTAACAACTGTGCTCCTCAACTGCATTACATTTGGCGTTGTCACCCTAGGAAGGAAGTGTGTCACGGACAGGATCACCAGATGAAAATAAAGGGGAATAATTGCATGAAAAAAAATAGCCGTGGGTCGATTTTTATTAATTTTTTTACCAAAAATAGGTAGAAGAATACGTATCGGCCTAAACTGAGGGAAAAACAAATTTCTTTATATGTTTTTGGGGGATATTTATTATAGCAAAAAGTAAAAAATATTGATTTTTTTTTTCAAAATTGTCGCTCTATTTTTGTTAATAGCGCAAAAAATAAAAACCGCAGAGGTGATCAAATACCACCAAAAGAAAGCTCTATTTGTGGGAGAAAAAGGACGCCAATTTTGTTTGGGAGCCACGTCGCACAACCGCGCAATTGTCAGTTAAGTATACACAGTGCCGAATCGCAAAAACTGCCCGGGCCCTTTACCTGCCTAAAGGTCCGGGTCTTAAGTGGTTAAGGGCCCTTTCACACCAGCGGACCGTATGTCCTCTTTTTCATCCATCCGTTTACTGATAAAAAAGGGACATACATGTATCCCTATGGAATAGCGGGTGTCAACGGAAGAACGTTCGCTGACACCCCGATCTCATCCGCAATCCTCCGATTCTGCAGACGGAGGAAAATCCTATTTTTCCATCCGTCTGTAGAGCGGATCTGGTGAACACGGACAAGACGGTCCGTGTTCATCCGATCCCACCATTGGGGAGAGCAGAGATCTGACAGGGTGGTCCCTGCATAGTGTGCGGCGACCGTCCTGTCAACGCAGCGATCCCTGCTGAGCAAGCGGATGAGACATGTACGGATCCTCACGGGATCTGTACATGTGAAAGGGGCCTAACACTTTAACAACATAGTAATTATTTGTAAACATGACTAACATGCTAGTACAGCATTGCATTTTTAAACCAAAGGGCATTCACATAAGACCATTTCCACCATAAACACATACACGAGAAATTTATCAATTTTGAAATCAATGAACTGTGACTTGTCATGCGACGTTATGTGTACAAAGTTGCATGGGAACTGAGCCTAAGGCCTCATTCACACGACGGGCCGTTCGGGTCCGCCTGTCACGGACCTGAACGGCCGCTCAATGCATCGCTATGGAGCGTCGGATATCAGTGGAGACATGTCCGCTGACATCCGACCCGATCCGCTAAAAACAGACGTATAGGGGCCACGTCCCCATCCGTCCATGCGGATCAGATCGGGTAAGATCTGATGAAAACGGACATGCTGTCTGTCATGGACCTTGGAGTACTGGAGTGTTTCTACTTGAAATCCTAATTCATGTATTACAGGATATACTGACACATTTCATTGTCCATTATGTGATAACCCTGTTTTAAAGCCTTTTGATTATCAGGTGTAAATATCTTCTGTCAGAGACAGTCCGTCTGGCTAAAACTGTGGATTGAAGGTTAATTGAATCCATTATGTGTGTTTGAAGATGTATGTGTTTACGCTAAAAGACTTTGTATTGTTCTAAAGGTCAGAAGTCTCCTGTCAGGAGTATTGAATTAGCATGTTATTATCTAAAGGAATGTGACCTCAGAGGTAGTAATTAAGTCCTGTTAAATAGACCGGGCTATTGTGTACATTGATTACCCCCTGGGGCTTCTGTCTCAATACACATAACAGTCTTTCTATCCAAGCTATTGGACCAATCCCTGTTGACTATTCCAAGTCCTCATTTGCATGGTTAAGGAGGACCTGAGTGAGGACTGCATATACTTTACAATTGACCAATAGGAAAGCGGTTGTTGGGGGTGGGATGTTCCAAATTCTGTATAAAAGTGTGCTGTGTACTTGAAAATAAGAGTCCTGTTTGAACATACATACAGCCTGCCTGGTGTTTGTTCTTAATGGATCTGAACGGCACATAGCTGTAGTTCGGATCTCGGAACCTTGGATGACTGGACCATCAGACATTGCAAATCTGCAAGCGTACTCAATAGTAGCAGAGGAGTGTCGGGAGAGCAGAACCGGGCGAGAAAAGGGTCTCGTCTCACATTGTCTGTTTTCATCAGATCACTCCATAGGACACAGCGGTGCCCGACAAGCCCCTCCCCACTCAGTGAGCAGAGAGGAGCTTGTCATCCGTCGGCTCAGCGGAGATCTGCCGACTGATCTCCCGCTGAGCTGGCGGTAGCAGGCGGACTCCGTAGGAACGGAGTCTGCCTGTGTTAATGGAGCCTAAAGGCGTGACCTATTAACCTTCCTCTTCTCCTCCAGAGCATGTCCCAACATTAATGTTTTCCTTTTGTTCTTATAGCAGGAATATGTTTTTATTACACCCTGTCACATTATTACTAGGCTAGTAAGATTATTGTAGAGGCAGCTGCTGGGAGGAGGGATGAGCAGAATAACCTAGGGCACTTCCTATTGGCGCTAGGCATGCCCCCAGATCTACATCTCCCATAAGCCCTTTCACTGCACACAGTATGTGGGCAGGCTCTTGGAAGTCAAGGCAGCAGCATTGTTTTGTTGAGAAAGAAATCAATGTACTCATGTGAAAGGGGATAGAAAGGGGCTTGAATAGTGCATCATTCACATCCACTTCCACATACGCCGGCTTACGCCTAGGAAATCCAGCACAGATTTGGCAGCACTGGCTTTGTGAATCCAGTGCTTGCCTCTCTGCGCTGCGTCGGCGTAGATACGCTACGGCGGCATGAATATGCGCCGATGTATGTGAATCCGGGCCATAGTGTATATATAGTCATAAACTGAAAGCTCTCAACTTTTTAACTCTCAACTGTGTACCTTGAATGAAGCATTTCCCGGATCCTGAATCCTAGGAGCATGTTCTCCAGTTCCATAACCAGCATAACTGACCACCCAAGGTTCATGGAAAGTGATCCAATGTTTCACTCGGTCCCCAAAGCTGTTGAAGCAGAAATCAGCATATTCAGCGAAAGATTCAATGATGGCTTCGTTCTGCCAGCCTCCCGACTCCTGCAAGGCTTGAGGCAGATCCCAGTGGTACAATGTCACCATTGGTTTGATATTTTCATATATTAATCTGTCAATGAGTGTGTTGTAGTATTTCACCCCCGCTGAGCTGACTTTGGACTTAAGCCCTGTTGGGAAGATCCGGGACCAGGAGATGGAGAAGTGGTAGGTGTTGGCCTGTAGACCTCTCAGCAGATAAACATCATAGTCAATCTTGTTGTAGCTGTCAGAGGCCACATTTGCAGTAGCATTGTCTAGAGCGTGGCCATGTTGTCCAAACGTGTCCCATATAGACTGCCCTCTTTCTCCCTCGGTCCAGCCACCTTCTACTTTAAAGGCGGAAGTGGATGAGCCCCACAAGAAGCCATTTGGAAATGTACCAGGCAAGAAGGCATCACGTTCTGCTGGAGTTTGGCTGGCGAACTTCTCCCAAACTGTGGTGAACGCTGACAGTGAGGATAAAGACTTTTCTGGCTGCTCCTTTGACCTGAAAGAAAAAAGTGACTAAAGAAGGTCAGAGGCGTTGATAGGGGGGTACGGGGGGTGCGGTCCGCACCGGGTGACACCCGCTAGAGGGGTAACACCATCCCGTTTTTTTTTTTTTTTACCTGACATGCCCAGCCTGCCCTGTGCAATCCCAGCCTGCCCTGTACCACCCCAGCCTGCTCTGTGCCACCCCAGCCTGCCCTGTACCACCCCAGCCTGCCCTGTACCACCCCAAACTGCCCTATACCACCCCAGTCTGCCCTGTCCCCCCCCCCCAAACAGCCCTGTACCACCCCAGCCTGCCCTGTACCACCCAGCCTGCCCTGTGCCACCACAGCCTGCCCTGTACCACCTTAGCTTGCCCTGTGCCACCCTAACTTGCCCTGTACCACCCCAATCTGCCCTATGCCACCATAACTTGCCCTATACCACCCCAACCTGCCCAATGCCACCCTAACTTGCCCTGTACCACCCCAACCTTTCCCATGCCATCCCAACTTGCCCCATGCCACCCTAACTTGCACTATACCACCCCAACCTGCCCTGTACCACCCTAACGTGTCCTATACCACTCCAACCTGCCCTATGCAACCCTAACTTGCCCTATACCGCCCCAAACTACCCTATATCACCCCAACATGCCCTATACCACCTTAACCTGTCCTATACCACCCCACTACACCAACCTGCCACTATACCACTCTATACTACCCTAACCTGCCACTATACTGCCCTATACTATAATTTACAGGGGCTGGTTTGGGGTGCGCCCCATGCCCGTGCGCTGCCTGCTTGGTGCTGGGCAGCCTAGACAGAGGGGGGGGTGACACCATGTTTTACCGCACCGGGTGACACCAACCCTAGTGACGCCACTGAAGAAGGTTTCTTTAAACTTCAATCTCATCATAAAGAAAAAAACTAAACAGACTTATTGTATTAAAAATGAAACCCAGGAAATCAGCTAAATACAAAGCTGAGATACACTAATGCCCCGTACACATAATCGGAAATTACGACAGCAAAAGTCCAATGTGAGCTTATGAACGGAAATTCCGACCGTGTGTAGGCTCCATCGGACTTTTGCTGTCGTAATTTCCCCCCAAAACAAAAGATTGAGAGCTTGTTCTCAAATTTTCCGACGGAAAAAATTCCTATTGGAAAATCCAATCGTCTATAGCAATTCCGAATCGCAAAATTCCTACACATGCTCGAAAAAAAATTGACGCATGCTCAGAAGCATTGAACTTAATTTTCTCGGCTCGTCGTAGTGTTGTACGTCACCGCGTTCTTGACGGTTGAAAGTTCAGAGAACTTTTGTGTGACCGTGTGTATGCAAGCCAAGCTTAAGCGGAATTCTGTCGGAAAAACCATCCACGTTTTTTCCGACGGAAAATCCGATCGTGTGTACGCGGCATAAGGGAAATTTTTACCTAAAGATTTGACAGTCCTAAGATCTACCTAGTGCAGTGGAACCTTGGTTTTGAATAACAAGCGCTTTGAATAACAAGCAACTTTTTTTTTTTAAATCCTGAATCAGTTTGTGAGTGTTGTCTGGCAAAACAAGCAGAATTCAAGCTAATGGGGTGTGCAGTACCACATTTGGCCAGAGGTGCACCCGTGACACTCGGAATGGTTCGGAACCGTTCCAAGCCGTTCAGAAATACTCGGAATCACTCAGACATACTTAGTTCTAGAGTGTTTCTAAACCTTTTTCGAGGGTTTCCCGAGATCAGCCAAGCTGTCCCAGAGTATTTCCGAGGCTCTCCGGTGACCCCCCCCCCACCTCTGGCCACATGCAGTATTGCATGCCATAGAAGTCAATGCAGAACAAATAATCTTAGTTTCCATTGACTTCTATGGGGAAACTCGCTTTGATATGCGAGTGCTTTGGATTACAAGTATTCTCCTGGAATGGATTATGCTCGTAATCCAAGGTTCCACTGTATAGCCCTGTCTGACACAGTAGAAGACCTAATTTTCCCTTTTGCAGGTACGTAACAATTGTAGATCTTGTTCTTCTCCCATCTGGACAGTGACGGGTGAAGCATCAAACTGTAACTCTGTGCTTTCCTGCTATGAGCATGCTACTTGTTAGCACAGGAGGAGCACCAAAGAACTGATGGGCTCTTAGTGCTGCTCGGAAGATACAATTGTAAGTTGGAAGATACGATTGAAAGTTATGCATCGCATCTCTATTTCCACCATTCAATCTCATAATGTAATCTATCAAAATACCAGAGGGATTGGGAGGGTAGGGGATTATCGCGGTGCCAGAATAGAAACCAGACATATTTTTGTATCAAAAATAGAAAACAAATATATAAAATTTTACACATAGATAAAATCTGATTTACAAAACAATAAAGTCAAGTAGATTGTGGGAGCTGTACATAGAGATAAGGTTGTTGATCAAGTCTACCCTACTAGTTTCGCCAGACACTGGCTTCGTCAGGGGATTTAGGACTAGATCATCTCAGTGGAAGGCTCTAAAATAGAACAGAATAGTTTTAACAATTCCATCAATAATACAGTAAAGTCTACATTATTATTATTTTCATAATATAGAGAATTCTAATCCTCCTGTTTAATATTTGTCTCAGCTGCCACAAAGGGGTCAGGATTTACCATCCACTCTGAGGGGTTACCCTACCGGGCCGCATGCGGAGCTATGGGTAGGTTTTCCATCCATCTACCCTAAGGCTAATTCTGCTCCCCCCTTGTTAGGGTGGATCAGTATGTGGGTTAATAGGGATTCATGGGTCACTTTGGGCACCTTTTCTTTGGGACTATGGTTCTTGATGCCTCGCCACTTATCCCAGCCAAACTATTTTGTTTTGAATTGATTGTACAATAATAATGACTTGTAGACTTTCCTGTAATTTATGATTGATGGAATTGTTAAAACTATTCTGTTCTATTTTAGAGCCTTCCACTGAGATGATCTAGTCCTAAATCCCCTGACGAAGCCAGTGTCTGGCGAAACTAGTAGGGTAGACTTGATCAACAACCTTATCTCTATGTACAGCTCCCACAATCTACTTTACTTTATTGTTTTTATTAGATTTTATCTATGTGTAAAATGTAATAACAAAAAATTTTCTATTTTTTGATACAAAAATATGTCTGGTTTCTATTCTGGCACCGTGATAATCCCCTACCCTCCCAATCCCTCTATTTAACTAAACCAGGGATGAGGTGCCGTATTTTCAGGAGGACTTTCGATCACTAGCCCCTCACCTATCAAAATACCAATCGACTTGGTTTGATCAAATCTGAACATAAACCAAGTCTAAATCAATCGGAAGGGAAGTTAGGGCTATCCCTTGATTGTTAGGTGGTGCTGATAGGCAGAATTGATGGGCACTAATAGGCGGCATTAATGAGAACTGATAGGTAACACTTGTAGTTGGATTTGATGGGCACTGATAGGCGGCATTGATGAGCACTTATAGGCGGCATTAATGAGCACTGGTAGGTGGCATTGATGAGCACTGATAGGCAGCATTGATAGGCACAAACAGGTGGCATTGATGAGCACTGATAGATGGCACTGATGATTGGGGCACTGGTTATCAGTGTAAACAATTTACTGGCATTCTTGACAGTTAACGGCAGTCCTTTCCTAACACAGACACAGCGCGGGAGGAAAGGGCTGCGGATAACGGGCAAGTCTGTTTACATGTGATCAGCTGATCACATGGTAAAGTGCTGCTGTGATTGCGCTGGATGCATGTCCAAGGGGTCATGCGGGAAGCGCGGTTTTGGGACGATGTCCATGCACACCCTCCCAAAAATGGAAGCCCAGTGCTCGGATGGACAAGGGGCAGGGGGGCTCATCATGGTTTCTTGCACCGGGGGCCCTGAAGGTTCTAGTTATGCCTCTGGCATGATGGATAAGTATTTGCCTGTATTTTTCAGCATATACCATACCTGGAATTCATCTTTGAATATGAATGTTAACACTATGAGTGTTAACACACTATATAAATGTTTTGACCAACTCTATGTGTAAACCAAATTTCTTACATTTTCATTATGATCTCCTAATTGTTATACCAATAAGAAAATTATTAATCTTTACTTTAAAATTCAAGCTGTAGTCTTACCTTATTTTACTATCATGTGATAGAAACAGAAATTCGTTGATGTCATAGCCCAAGAAAACACCTCCTGCGCCAATCACCGCTGCAAAAATAAAACTTAAATCAGGAATATGAACATATGTAGTGTGAGCAGAACAATTACTCCCGCTGCAACCCTTATCACTGCTCTGTGACTGGCTGCTTCAGTTTTCCGACTTTCTCATTGGCTAGATACAAAACAGCAAGGAGTTTGCAAGCCATTGTATGACAATTGAAATTGAAATTAGAATGGGCGATGTACTCATGAAATTGACTCTCACAGTGATAATGACAGCAGTGTGCAGCAGCACAGATGATGATGACTCCTTATCGACATGACACGTCCCCTCCTGGGTCACAGTGACAATGTCTCTCCATGCCAGGTGGTCCCTTCAGTCCCTTCCAGTCCAAACAGCACTGACAGTACCACTACGGGCTTGCCTTACTCCCGTTCTGCAGACCCACACACAAGGCTCTGGCCGCTCCACTTGGCTCCCTTGCACCCTGACATCACACGACACGCTCAGACACCGCCTCCACCAGACCCGTCCCCCCACTGGCACTGCCCAAACACACTGTAGCAGGGACTTGGATGGTCTCAGCCGACTCCGGACCCGAGCTGCCAATGAACAGTTCCAAAGCTGAGTGTCACAGACATATTTTTTACTGGCAACCTTTTCGTCTTACTGGCATTTACTGGCAGGAAAAAATGCCAAAATACTGGTGGTTGGCAACACTGCACCCCGGCCGCTATTAGTAGCTGGCATTAAGGGTAAAGAAATATTACTTTAAAGATTAGCTCAGAGAAAGAAAAACATTTACGCTTGCAGTGGGTCCCCGTCTCCATTGCAAGAGTTAACTGCTTGTTTTGCTTAGGGAATGATGAATAAGGTGTTAGATGTACTGACTTAATTCATTGTATCCTTGGACTTCCTCCTCTTCATGTGACTGGTCCCCAGAAACCTTCCTCTTGTAGCAACTCTCCTCCATTGTACAGGAGGACACTGAGGGTCCTCCCACATTCTGGAGTGGCAGACAGTGGAAGATAGCACCGACTGCCACTGGAGTGAGGAACAAGGTAAGTATATAACCTTACAACAAAACACAAAAATGCACATTGTCTTTGGGAACACCACAGTGCTCCCGGCCTGTCTACGTGTCTCTACCTCAGCCCCCATGCCAGATATCTCAAGCAGCTCCACAGCTCTGAATCTATGCGGTTGATGTGAGTATTTATAGGGATGCCCATTCTGTCCCTTATACCCATCACTTACCCTTATTATTTAGCTACAATATTATACTATCTGGTTATGTCTCTTTATAGATCAACATTGCATTTTCTCCTGAAGAGTTGGTATACCCCAACAAAAACGTGTCAAACCTACATAGATGCATGATGTCCATACAGATGATTTTATATGTTTTTTTAAATTTTCCACTCAAGACTTTTAATACCATTCAGCCCTTCCAGTGGCCTATGTTGTGTAGGACTTCTCTTCACCCCATGATATGCCAAAGTACCATGGCATCAAAAAGTGTCATTGAGTATGATGTACATGACCTCACAAGGTACAGTAAAAATGTTCTTTGCAATGACTGCTTTTTGGTATACATCTCTGTAACGGACTTATGAACTATTCTGCCTGGACATCGATAATCCTCATGCAGTGAGGCCTACAAAGAACTGCATGACTTGTTACAATTGGATTTACCACATTGTATTCTGAGCTAAAAAGGGTTAATTATAGAAGGGACTCTTTCACTGCTAAATGCTAATATTTCCTTTGCATAGCTAATTGACTCTCCTTTGTGTAGTTAACAGCCTCCTGTCAGGTGTATGCTGATGGGATTATGTGTGAGTGTATAATTGTTTTAAAGGTTAATTGAATTCTATTGATAAAGGAAGGTGTCTGATCAAATCATGTTAAATGTAAGCTTGGAGCCAAACCGTTTGGAGACTGATTGGCTCAAGGGAATGTCATTATTTCAAAGTATCTGTATTGAAGCCCCCCCTGTGTGAGGGGGGGCGGAGATTGTCATTGTTCCTGTACAGTTTGTAACCACATATAAGCTAGGTGAAATGTGCCATTAAACAGTCTACTTGACCCTTCAAACGTAGCCTCGTCTCGTTCTTGGAAGGGCGTTCGATGGGATGATACCGGCTGTACCTGCATATCACAACTTGCCAGGGAAAAGGACGTCTCCAACGGCTGATACCCCCTCACTACCAGTGGGTAGCCGTTACATTGGTTGGCAGCAGCGGGATGGTCCTTTTATCCAAAGAGCAAGTTCTGATGGAGTCGCAGTACGCCAGGCTGAAAAGATCCACACTAAAAGATTTATTGGAGAGTCGTGGTAGGAGTGCCAGCAACAGACCACGGAGGGAGCTGATAGCTGACCTGCTGGAGCTGGACGAAATGGATGGATCCATGGAAGGAACGGAGCCCCTTGCACCGGTCAGCGAGGAAGATGTAATTACTGGGATTGTACAGCGGAGATTATCCTTGTATCCAGAAACGTCCGTGGAACTAATAAACCAGCTGTTCCGGGAAGCAAGGGAGGAGATACAAACGAAGAGGGGACAGGAACTGGAAGTGGTAAGAGCGAGACAGCCCATTACACATGCAGTTCCTACCCCCCCCACCTGTGGCTACAGGAAAGAAAATACCGTTCACTGCATTTAAAGCTTTTGTAGAAAGTGAGGAGGAAATCAATGGATATTTGGCTGATTTTGAGAGGCAGTGCTCACTACACCAGGTACCACCAGACCAATGGGTCACTATTTTGTCTGGGAAATTGTCGGGCAAAGCCAATGAAGCCTTTCGGGCTCTTGCTCCAGAAGATATTTTACAATATCAGCAAGTTAAAAAGGCGCTGCTAACTCGATACGCCGTAACTCCAGAAGCCTACCGCCATCGCTTCCGGGAGTCCAAGAAGAAGGCTGTGGACTCCCACATGGAATGGGCCAACCGGTTACAAAGGGTGGCATCCCTTTGGGTCCAAGGGTGCAAGGCCAACACCGGGGAGGAAGTATTGCAGCTGTTCCTAATGGAACATTTCTTCCAAGACCTGGCCGCAGACATACATCGCCGTCCCGCTAACTTAAACGAGGCGGCTCGGCTAGCAGATGAGTACGCGGAGACAAGGAAAGTAAGCCAGGGTACTACACGGCTGGCTCGGAAGGTAGAACCGCGTACTCCAACCGTCACCCCACGCCCAGAGTTTCAGGCTCCAGTCCCACCAGGACCACCAAGTCCTCAGGGGCCTAACAACTATCCCCAGGATTCGTCTAGGGTGACGTGCCATCACTGCAGCAACACGGGACATATTGCTCGTTATTGCCCTTTGAGAGCTACAAATAACAACTGGAGACGCACAACACCCAACACAGAGGTCACTCCATCACGTCCCTCTGCGGCCCACTGCCTGGAGACCGAGGGGGGCCCGGAGGAATGTCTGGGAATTTTGTATGAGGCAGACCCAATACAAGCTGCCTCCCCAGATAACCGTCAGCATCACCATCAGGAGGTACGGGTGAGTGGACAAGTAGCACAAGGCTTAAGAGATACCGGGACTACTATCACTTTGATTCAAAAACATCTGGTAAAGCCAGAGAACGTCTCCACTCGCACAGTTGCCGTCCAGGTCGCAGGGGGTGCTGTATTTCGCGTACCCACTGCCCGGGTGCACTTAGACTGGGGAGCCGGGTCAGGAAAGACCACGGTTGGTATCATGGACAACCTACCTGCCGAGGTTGTGCTGGGCAACGACATTGGCCCTCTGACTTCGGCTTATTTACCTACACCTGCTGCTGCTTGTCCCGTAACCACCCGCGTTGCTGGAGTCAACTCGCTTGCTGCTGAGAACCGGGTAAGACTAACTTCCCCGACATGTACTGTAGATCCAGCACAAAATCACAGTCTAAAATGGGAATGTGACAAGTTGGCCAGTGAGAAATCAGAGATGCAACGACACTATGTCATGTATTATGAGATGTCCCGTGGCTTGAACATTGAAATGCACAAACAGGCGTAAATTTAAAAAAATTAAATGGGATTTGCATCCAGGTGGTGCCTTATCTGTCCCAAGAGCATCAGCAACAGGTTTTGGGAGCCATTGAGAGAGCAAAGCAAGTGACTGTTCCAGAACTGAATTCCAATATTCACCTTCACCCTCAGCTACCGACCTGGTAAGCCAATAGGAATGCCGATGGACTGTCCAGGCAAACGGAACTTTTACCCTAACAGCAGACCGGACATCCCCAAGTTGACCCGAAAAGGATCAATCCGGGTCTGCCAGAGTGTTCCACAAAAGGGGAGTAGTGTAACGGACTTATGAACTATTCTGCTTGGACATCGATAATCCTCATGCAGTGAGGCCTACAAAGAACTGCATGACTTGTTACAATTGGATTTACCACATTGTATTCTGAGATCAAAGGGTTAATTATAGAAGGGACTCTTTCACTGCTAAATTCTAATATTCCCTTTGCATAGCTAATTGACTCTCCTTTGTGTAGTTAACAGCCTCCTGTCAGGTGTATGCTGATGGGATTATGTGTGAGTGTATAATTGTTTTAAAGGTTAATTGAATTCTATTGATAAAGGAAGGTGTCTGATCAAATCATGTTAAATGTAAGCTTGGAGCCAAACCGTCTAGAGACTGATTGGCTCAAGGGAATGTCATTGTTTCAAAGTATCTGTATTGAAGCCCCCCCTGTGTGAGGGGGGGCGGAGATTGTCATTGTTCCTGTACAGTTTGTAACCACATATAAGCTAGGTGAAATGTGCCATTAAACAGTCTACTTGACCCTTCAAACGTAGCCTCGTCTCGTTCTTGGAAGGGCGTTCGATTGGGATGATACCGGCTGTACCTGCATATCACAACTTGCCAGGGAAAAGGACGTATCCAACGGCTGATACCCCCTCACTACCAGTGGGTAGCCGTTACAATCTCTTATTCAAATTTCCAAAATTGTGTACATATATAGGGATGGTGTCGAGGCCATCAGGAATTATTGGGCCCCTTACACAGCTTCAGGCATGCGCCCCCTGGAGCAGAGAACCGGCTCAAATTATGAAGCGGGGGTGCCGCCGTTAATTGAGAAAATTACCACAAGTTGGTGGGGTTGCCCTGGGAACCTCTAGGCCCCTTCCAAAAAAAAGAAATTAAAAAAATTATAAAAAAAGGGGGGTAGCCATCCGGGGCCCTGGGGACCTCTGGGCCCTTTAATAAAAAGAAAATAGAAAAAAAAAGAAATAAAAAAAATCTATAAAAAAAAAAATAAGAATTGCCATCCGGGGCCCTTTAATTAAAAAATAATAAATAAATAAAAAATAATATATATATATATATATATATATATATATATATATATATATATATATAATCTTTTTTTATACATTTTTTATAAAAAAAGGGGGGGTTGCCATCCGGGGTCCTGGGGACCTCTGGGCCCTTTTAATAAAAACAAAAAATAAATAAACAAAAAAATATACAGTATATATATTATAAAAAATAATAATAAAAGAAAATTATAGAAAAAAATAAAAACAAAGGGGGGTTGCCATCCTGGGGCCCTGGGGACCTCTGGGCCCCTTACAAAAAAAAGGGGGTTGCCATTCAGGCCCCTGGGGACCTTACCTGTACCCCCCTGATGGCGGCCCTGATGGAGTCACATGGGTGCATGCATCTCATATAAAGTCCCAAACTGTTTGCAGTGTAAGGATATAACCGTCTTCATCCTTTAGGCAATGACTCAGTGCAAGGGTAATTGTTTTTCATCCCTGGAGTTCAGCTTTAATTACCTTCTGAAGCTTTAAAAATTGGGACATAGCGGTTATCTTCTTTCAAGCTGGCGCAGTCACTCAATGACAAAGTATAGACTAGAACCTCCAGACCTTTCTTGATCTTCTGTAAAATAAGACAAATCAGAGAAATAAACCAAATCAGATACCTGGAGTGTCGACGTTAATTACAAACTAGCCATATTAATAATTTAACTCCACTATATTTGTTTGATCCTCATGGCGAAAGAACGGGGCTTTATCAACGTTGAATGAGCAAATAAAGCAAGTTTACAAATATAGGCCCGGATTCACGTAGGAGATACGACGGCGTATCTTCAGATATGCCGTCGTATCTCTGAGTCTGAGGCGTCGTATCTTGGCGCCTGATTCAAAGAATCAGATACGCCAAAATTTCTCTAAGATACGACCAGCGTAAGTCTCCTACGCCGTCGTATCTTAACTGCATATTTACGCTGGCCGCTAGGGGCGTGTATGCTGATTTACGCCTAGAAATATGTAAATCAGCTAGATATGCCTATTCACAAACGTACGCCCGGCCGGCGCAGTACAGATACGCCGTTTACGTTAGGCTTTTTCCGGCGTAAAGTTAACCCTGCTCTATGAGGCGTAGATGAGGCGTACCAATGTTAGGTATGGACGCCGGAACTAGCGTCAAATTTTTCAAGTTTTACGTCGTTTGCGTAAGTCGTTCGCGAATAGGGCTGGGCGTCATTTACGTTCACGTCGAAAGCATTGGCTTTTTGCGGGTTAATTTGGAGCATGCGCACTGGGATACTTTCACGGACGGCGCATGCGCCGTTCGGAGAAAGCGTCATTTACGTGGGGTCACAATACATTTACATAATACACGCCCACATCTTCCACATTTGAATTAGGCGGGCTTACGCCGGCCTATTTACGCTACGCCGCCGCAACTTTGCTTTGAGAATACTGCACTTGCCTGTCAAAGTTGCGGAGGCGTAACGTAAATAGGATACGTTACGCCCGCCCAAAGATGCGGTCTCCTACATGAATCTGGGCCATAGCTTTTTTCATGTCTGTATCCTGAGAGCTGTACTAAAAAATGCAGCTGTCCAACATCAAAGTGTCTTCTGAAAATCAAAGAAAACGTTCAAAAATCCTATTATGCTGCGTACACACGATTGGAAATTCCGACAACAAAACCGTGGATTTGTTTTCCGACGGAATGCTGGCTCAAACTTGTCGTGCATACACACGGTCACACAAATGTTGTCGGAAATTCCGAAAACTTCAAGAACGCGGTGACGTACAACACTACAACGAAAAATAAAGAAGTTCAATGATTCCGAGTATGCGTCTAATTGATTCCGAGCATGTGTGTTTTTTTTGCACGCCGGAATTGCATACAGACGATCGGAATGAACTTTTCCCGTCTGAACAATTGAGAACCAGCTCTCAAATTTTTACTGGTGGGAAATTCCGACAGAAAAAGTCAGATGGAGCCTACACACACGGTCGGAATTTCTGACCAAAAGCTCACATCGGACTTTTCTTAATGATTTAACTCCACTATATTTGTTTGATCCTCATGGTGAAAGAAGGGTGGAAATAAAGCAAGTTTGCAAATATAGCTTTTATTTCATGTCTGTCCCCTGAGAGCTGTACTAAACACTGCAGCTGTCCAACATCAAAGTGTCTTCTGAAAATCAAAGATAACTTACAAAAATCCTATTAGAGTTTCTCCCTATAATACTATACGCATTAGAAAATGTTGCAAGGAAATAAAATCACTTTTTCTATTAATGCAAACCCCTTTAACCTCTTGCCTACCGGGCACTTTCACCCCCTTCCTGCTCAGGGCAATTTTCATCTTTCAGCGCTGTCACACTATGAATGACAATTGCACAGTCATGCAACACTGTACTCAAACTGCCGTATATGCTTGAGTATAAGCCGACTCGAATATAAGCCGAGGCACCTAATTTTACCACAAAAAATGGGAAAACGTATTGACTCGAGTATAAGCCTAGGGTTTCCATGTGCATGCCTCACTGTGACCGTGTGCATGACTCACTGGGCCAGATTCTCAAAAACTTGCCTATCTATAGGCGGGCGTAGCGTATCTCAGATACACTACGCCGCCGTAACTTAGTGAGGCAGGTCCCGTATTCTCAAAGAAGAATTCAAAGTAGGCTAGTGTGGGCGTGTTTTATGTTAATCTATCGTGATTGACGTTTTTAACGAACGGCGCATGCGCCGTCCGTGAACGTATCCCAGTGCGCATGCTCAAAATTACGCCGCAAGTAGTCAATGCTTTCGACGTGAACTTAAATTACGTCCAGCCCCATTCACAGACGACTTACGCAAACGATGTAAAACACGACGCTGTTTGTACGTTTCCGACGTCCATACCTAACATGACTTACCCCTGCTTTATGAGGGGTAACTTTACGCCGGCGTATGTCTTACGTAAATTGCTACGCCGGGCGCACGTACGTTCGTGAATCGGCGTATCTAGCTCATTAGCATATTCGACGCGTAAATCTACGGAAGCGCCACCTAGCGGCCAGCGTAAATATGCAACTAAGATACGATGGCGTAAGAGACTTACGCCGCTCGTATCTTAGCCGAATTTATGCGTAATTGATTCTAAGAATCAGCCGCATAGATACGACGGCTCTCATTCGGACTTAAGACGGCGTACATGGTGCTACGCCGTCGTAAGTCCTTTGAGAATCTGGGCCACTGTGTCCATGTGCATGACTCACTGTGTCCATGTGCATGACTCACTGTGTCCATGTGCATGACTCACTGTGTCCATGCCTCACTGTGCCCATGTCTCACTGTGCCCATGTCCCACTGTGCCCATGCCTCACTGTGCCCATGCCTCACTGTGCCCATGCCTCACTGTGTCTATGCCTCACTGTGTCCATGCCTCACTGTGTCCATGCCTCAGTGTGCCCATGCCTCACTGTGCCGTTTAACATGGGAGTCTATGGAAGGGGTGCCCGGCTTTGAAAAATCGGTGCTCCCCAGCCATAGGTCCCTCAGACAACAAACTTTGCACACTTGTAGAGTTGGGCTACATGTGTGCCAAGTTCCGGGTCCAGGGGACCTACGACTGGCCGTTACCGGGTCCCAAAGTCACCAGAGAAATTACCGTTTAACATGGGATTCTATGGAAGGGGTGCCCGGCTTTGAAAAATCGGTGATCCCCGGCCAAAAAACTTTGCAGACTTGTAGAGGAAGAGTGGGGCTACATGTGTGCCAAGTTCCGGGTCTAGAGGACCTACGGCGGCCGGCCGGTACCGGGTTCCCAAATCCGGCAGATCAGGCGCAAAAAGGTGACTCGAGCCGAGGGGGGCATTTTCAGCACAAAAAATGTTGCTGAAAAACTTGGCTTATACTAGAGTATATACGGTAAGTTTTTAGGAGAGAGCAAAGAGATGACCATATCCTTCTGCTATTGCACCTTCCCTGGCTAGCCAAACCGTGGGATCAGGTTGGAAACCAAGCAAAATCACATAAACATAGTATAGAAGAGTAAGCAGTTTGGCTGTGATGTGTGGCAGGGCTGTGCACATCTCAGAACTGGATAGACAGAAATATAAATCCATTGTCAGGTTGAAGCTCCCTTATACACTACAGTGGAACCTTGGATTACGAGCATAATCCGTTCCAGGAGAATGCTTGTAATCCAAAGCACTCGCATATCAAACCGAGTTTCCCCATAGAAGTCAATGGAAACAAATATAATTTGTTCTACATTGATTTCTATTGCATGCAGTACCGCATGTGGCCAGAGGTAGGGGGTGCCAGAGAGACTCGGAAATCTTCAGAGACCGATTGTATGCACTCGAAAACCCTCAGAAAGGTTTTTCCGAGTGTTTTTGAGTATTTCTGAGTGGCTCCGTGTGTCACGGGTGCCCCCCCCCTCCGCCTCAGGCCAAATGCGGCACTGCACACCGCAGAGTCTTGAATCCTGCTCATTTTGTGAGACAAGCCGAGTCAGGATTTCAAAAAAATATTGCTCGTATTGCGAAACGCCCGTTAACCACGTTACTCGCAATACAAGGTATTACTGTAGTCGGTAGCATTTTTTCACCTTACCAGATGGGATGTCTTCTCTTGCAGCTCTTCAGAATTCAGACAATTGTATTCGATCTTCAGTGCAAGAAAATCAACAGATTCCTAGGAGAGACAGAAATAAATGCCAGAATTGTGCCTATACTATGGCAAACATGCTTTGAATAGATCTTGGGCCAGATTCAGAGAGATCGGCGTATCTTTAGAGCGGCGTAGCGCTACGCCGACGTAACATAGAGAGGCAAGTTCAGTGGGGTAGATTCAGGTAGGGCTGCGCACTCTTACGGAGGCGCAGCGTACCGTTTTAAGCAGTGGCTCCGTAATTTGTGCGGGCGTTCCGTAAAACTGGCCGGCGTAAGCGCGCGTAATTTAAATGATCCCGTAGGGGGCGTGTATCATTTAAATTAGGCGCGTTCCCGCGCCGAACGTAGTGCGCATGCTCCGTCGGGAAACTTTCCCGGCGTGCATTGCGGTAAATGACGTCGCAAGGACGTCATTTGCTTCGACGTGAACGTAAATGGCGTCCAGCGCCATTCACGATTCACTTACGCAAACGACGTAAATTTCGAAAATCGCGACGCGGGAACGACGTGTATACTTACCATTAGCTGCGCCTCCTAATAGCAGGAGCAGCCTTACGCAAAAAGCGACGAACGCAAATGACGTAAAACGCGAACGCCGGGCGCGCGTACGTTTGTGAATCAGCGTGAGTATGCAATTTGCATACTCTACGCTGACCACTACGGGAACGCCACCTAGCGGCCAGCGTAAGAATGCAGCCTAAGATATGACGGCATAAGAGCCAGTCATATATTAGGCTACAGTCGGCGTATCGAGCTTTCTGAATACAGAAAGTCGATACGCCGGCGCTACTTAGCAATTACGCTGCGTATCTATGGATACGCAGGCGTAATTGCTTGCTAAATCCACCCCAGTATTCACAAAGCACTTGCTCCCTTTCTTGCGCCGGCGTAACGTAAAATGGCCGGCGTAAGCCCGCCTAATTCAAAGTAGCAAGGCAGTGGGCGTGTTGTATTAAAATTAACCGTGACCCCATGTAAATGCATGGCCGAACGAACGGCGCATGCGCGCGCATGCTCAGAATCACGTCGCAAATACTCCCTAAGATACGACGGCTCAATGCGTCCGACGTTGAACGTAACCTACGCCCAGCCCTATTCACGTACGACTTACGTAAACGACGTAAAATACGATGCTGTTCTCGCGCCCATACCTTAACATGACTTACCCCTGCTTTAAGTGGGATAACTTTACGTCGGACGTACGCCTTACGTAAACGGCGTAGCTTACTGCGACGGGCGCAAGTACGTTAGTGAATCGGCGTATCTAGGTCATTTACATATTCGACACGTAAATCAACGGAAGCACCCCTAGCGGCCAGCGTAAATATGCACCCAAGATACGACGGCGTAGGAGACTTACGTCGGTCGTATTAAGCCAAAATTCAGGCGTATCTTGTTTCCTGAATGCAGCGCCTAGATACGAGGGCGCATACTAGAGCTTACGCGGCGTATCAATAGATACGACGGCGTAAGCTGACTGTAAATCTGGCCCCTTATGTGTGAAAATTTTGGAGCCTTCAAATATGGACACCCCCCTCCCAGGCCCGCAATCTTGAACCCAAGAGTGGAACCTCCGCCTATCTGCCCCCCCCCCCATTCCTTTGGTGCCATATTTGGCAACTTTCAGTTTTTGACAGGTACCCTTCCCCACTTCCAGGAGAGTCCGTTGTGGCGCCGTTCCTTGGAAGGTCGGCCCCCCTCCTCTTTTCTCCGCCACCAGGCCAGTTAGAAAGCGCAGCGTGCCTTGCACATGTGCAGTAGGGAGCCGGCTATGAAGCCGAAATTGAATCGGCAGCACTCGAGAGCCAATCCAAAAATCGGCTGCAGGTGCCGACATCGTAGGAACCCTGGACAGGTGAGTGTCCTAATACTAAAAGACTAAAGAAAATTTCATGGGGGGCAGAATTCCTTATTGATTCACTTTAACCTTCAGGTAGGCCTAAATTAAAATGGTTGTAAACCCACTTTTTGGACTTCTACCTATAGGTAAGCCTAGAATAAGGTTTACCAATAGGTAGTGGAAATATCTCTTTAACGTGCGCCGTTTAGGAGATATTTCACTTGTAGTCCGCCAAAAATTCCAACAGCGCATGCGCGGGGAAGAAATTAAACTAAGTTGCGTTTCTTCCCTTGCCTGTGCTGTTAATCGCGGCTCCCGTGTGCATGCGCAGGAGGGACGTCACGCGGCTCGGAAGGAAGAGGGGCCAGAAGATGGACGATGCCTACACTGGGGACATCACTAGATTCTTTTGAAAGGTAAGTGGCACATAATGGGCTAGTGTGCGATGCATACTAGCCCAGTATGCTTTTCATTTGCGAGCAAAACAGGAAGTAAAACTTCATGATACTCATACTTTTATTGATTAAAGGGGTTGTAAAGGTGCAGTTGTTTTTATTTTCTAAATAGGTTCCTTTAAGCTAGTGCATTGTTGGTTCACTTACTTTTCCTTCCATTTCCCTTCTAAATGTTTTTTTTCTTTGTCTGAATTTCTCACTTCCTGTTCCTCCTCAGTAAGCTTGCCCCCATCATCCGAGCCGTTCTGGGGGGGGGGGGTTAGTCAGCGTGCTCGCCCCCTCCCTTGGGACTACATCCCTGCGGGGAGACGCACAGATGTAGTCCCAAGGGAGGGGGCGTGCATGCTGACTAACCCCCAGTGCGTTTCCCCACAGGGATGTAGCCCCAAGGGAGGGGGCAATCAAGCTGACTAACCCCCAGCCAGAACGGCTCGGATGATGGGGGCAAGCTTACTGAGGAGGAACAGAAAGTGAGAAATTCAGACAAAGAAAAAAAAACATTTAGAAGGGAAATCGAAGGAAAAGGTAAGTGAACCAACAATGCACTAGCTTAACAACTTAAGGACCCATTCACGCTGATATACGTCGGCAGAATGGCACGGCTGGGCACATCCACGTCCGAAGCTCCGTGGCCGCGGGACTCGCGGACCTGATCGCCGCTGGAGTCCCGCGATTGGTCCCCGGAGCTGAAGAACGGGGAGAGCTGTGTGTAAACAAAGCTTCCCCGTTCTTCACTGTGGTGCTGTCATCGATCGTGTGTTCCCTTTTATAGGGAACCACAATCGATGATGTCACACCTACAGCCACACCCCCCTACAGTTAGAAACACAAATGAGGTCATACATAACCCCATCAGCGCCCCCTTGTGGTTAACTCCCAAACTGCAATTGTCATTTTCACAGTAAACAATGCATTTTAAATGCATTTTTTGCTGTGAAAATGATAATGGTCCCAAAAATGTGTCAAAATTCTCTGAAGTGTCCGCCATAATGTCGCAGTCACGAAAAAAATCGCTGATCGCCGCCATTAGTAGTAAAAAAATTTTTTTTTATAAAAATGCAATAAAACTATCCCCTTTTTTGTAAATGCTATAAATTTTGCGCAAACCAATCAATAAGCGCTTATTGCGATTTTTTTTACCAAAAATAGGTAGAAGAATACGTATCGGCCTAAACTGAGGGAAAAAAAATGTTATATATATTTTTGGGGGATATTTATTATAGCACAAAATATTGCATTTTTTTCAAAATTGTCACTCTATTTTTGTTTATAGCGCAAAAAATAAAAACCACTGAGGTCATCAAATACCACCAAAAGAAAGCTCTATTTGTGGGGGAAAAAGGACGTCAATTTTGTTTGGGAGCCACGTCGCACGACCGCGCAATTGTCAGTTAAAGCGACGCAGTGTCGAATCGCAAAAACTGGCCGGGTCCTTTAGCTGCCTAAAGGTCCGGGTCTTAAGTGGTTAAAGGAACCTATTTAGAAAATAAAAAACAAGCCTTTACAACCCCTTTAATTCCTCAGCTGAAGTCATAACTGAAGTTAGAAAAGTAGCTGATTCTGAAGTAAGGGCAAAACTATTTTCTGGGCGTAGGCAATGCCATAAAATCAGAGGAACCAAAACTACAAAATAAGATTTATTTACCAAGAAATTGCCGCTTATTGACTGACAGGCATCCAGGACTTCTGGGTCAAGAGCAACAGACAACCACCCACCTGACAAAATAAGCAAATGTATTATTATTATTAATAAGGTTGCAACATATTATGCAGCTCCATATAAAAGTATCGAAAATTTAGCAGTCACTAGTTCAAGTAAATTCCAATTTTCTGCCCTTAAAGGGGTTGTAAAGGAAAAAAATGTTTCCCCTAAATAGCTTCCTTTACCTTAGTGCAGTCCTCCTTCACTTACCTCATCCTTCCATTTTGCTTTTAAATGTCCTTATTTCTTCTGAGAAATCCTCACTTCCTGTTCTTCTGTCTGTAACTCCACACAGTAATGCAAGGCTTTCTCCCTGGTGTGGAGAAAGTCTCTTGAGGGGGGAGGGGGCGAGCAGGTGTGTCAGAACGCCCACTAACACACAGCTCCTTTCTCTATCAGCAAAGTAGAGAGTGTCCTGACACTCCTGCTCGCACCCTCCCCCCTCAAGAGGCTTTCTCCACACCAGGGAGAAAGCCTTGCATTACAGTGTGTAGTTACAGACAGAACAACGGGAAGTGAGAATTTTTTTTTTACCTTTACAACCCCTTTAAGGGAGCTTTGCCATAGACTTCTATGGAGGCTTTGAAGATGTTTTGAAGCACTGCTAAAGCTACATGGGGTATCTTTTTTGAAGCAAAGCAAAAGCAAGGTGTAAACAGGACTGTAAGCTAACCATTTTATTTAGTGACAGGAGCTTTGACTGGTGTTCAGAGAGCTTTAACAAAGCCTGTCTGAAGCCCCCCTCACACCTGTGCGCTCGCAGACCCACTCACACCTGTGCGATCGCAGACCCGCTCACACCTGTACGCTCTCAGCCCCCTCACATGTGTATATAGGACACACGCACATTTACACAGACACACACATATGTGCACACACATGTACACAGGCACGCACACATGTACACAGGCACACACATATGTACACAGGCACACACATATGTACACAGGCACACAAATATGTACACACACATGTACACAGGCACACACACATGTACACACGCACACACATATGTACACACACACACATGTACACAGGCACACACACATGTACACACACACACACATGTACACACACATATGTACACACACACACACATGTACACAGGCACACACACATGTACACACACACACACATGTACACACACATATGTACACACACACACACATGTACACAGGCACACACATATGTACACACACACATGTACACAGGCACACACACATGTACACACGCACACACACATGTACACAGGCACACACATATGTACACAGACACACACACACACACTGTGCAGGGACCGCCCTGTCTTTTCTCGGCTCTCCCCTATGGGGGGATCGGGTGAACACGGACCGTATGTCCGTGTTCACCCGATCCGATCCGCAGACGGAAGAAAAATAGGATTTTCTCCCTTTCGATTTTGCGGAGCTTTGCGCAGGGGGGTGATTACGGGTGTCAGCGGATGGTCATCCACTGACACCCGCAATCACATAGGGACCAATGTATGTCCCGTTTTCATCCACAACGGATGGATGAAAATGAGGACATACGGTCCGCACGTCTGAAAGGGCCCTTATCCTGATGTTTCTGCCTGCTGCCTGGCCCAATTCTTTAGATATTTGCTGACCACATCTCTGCCTGCACTGCCCCTGACCTGTTTATAGATCATGGGCCAGATTCTCGTACTTTCTGCGGCGGCATCGCGTAAGCTATTTACACTACGCCGCCGCAACTTACTGGAGCAAGTCCCGGTTTCCTCAAGCACTTGCTCCGTAGTTTGCGGCGGCGTAGTGTAAAAGGCCCGGCGAATTACATTTAAGATCCGACAGTGTAAGTGACTTACACATGTCGGATCTTCAGCGTATCTATGCGAACATGATTCTAGGAATCACTCGCATAGATACGCGGGTCAAAAAACAGATATACGACGGAGTATCCTGAGATACACCATCGTAACTCTTCTGAGAATCTGGCCCCATGTTCCTGCCTGCTGCCTAGACCAATCCTTTGGCTGTTTATGGACCATGTTCCTGCCTGCTGCCTGGACCAATCCTTTGGCTGTTTATGGACCATGTTCCTGCCTGCTGCCTGGACCAATCCTTTGGCTGTTTATGGACCATGTTCCTGCCTGCTGCCTGGACCAATCCTTTGGCTGTTTATGGACCATGTTACTGCCTGCTGCCTGGACCAATCCTGATTTATTTTAATTCATTAAAATGAAGAGAGTTTTATTTATTAAAAAATAATGGAAAAGAGGCAGCACAAGTAATGCAGTGCAATACATTAATTATGCCTCAATGGATTGACTTTCCTGTCTTTAATGGTGGAATGTCAAATGTATATTGGAAATGGAATTATTATTTTTATCATTGTTTCTTTGGTAGCATGTTACAGGTCTATAGAACGTTTTAGACCAAAGATACATTATCTCTCTAATATATGGTGTTATCACTCCGATGATTTAAAGGCATCATCACTTTCTGATATTGGTTTGCACAAACAAGAATTATCTCAGTGCGAAGTTCAAAGCGTGATCCGACCTTCGGTGTCATGATAATGGGGAGATAATAACAAAGGTTTGAATATGAATTTGAGATCAGTTTGCTTCTGAAATCAATCAGAGCTAAATGATGGGTCAACTTGACCTGTTGTATTCCTCCTTCTGACCTGCACTACCCTGTTCCAAGCTGCTTTTTGTATTCCCATTGATTTGTATAGGGAGAAACGGTTCAAACAAGCCACCCGACGTATGTCGTGTACACGCGGTCAGAATTTACAATGGAAAAAGTCCGATGGGAGCTGTTCATCAGATATTCTGACCGTGGGTATGCCCCATCTGACTTTTCCCATCTGAATTTCCGACGGACTTAGATAGAGAGCAGATTCTCTATTTTTTCAGACGGAAAAAAACTCCTATTGGAAAATCCGTTCGTCTGTATGGAATTCGGACCGGGAAAAAAACATGCATGCTCTGAAACAATTTGACGCATGCTCGGAAGCATTGAACTTCATTTTTCTTGGCTCGTTGTAGTGTTGTAGGTCACCGCGTTCTTGACGGTCGGAATTTGGTGTGACCGCGTGTACGCAAGACAAGCTTGAATGGAATTCCGTTGGAAAAAACAATCCGATTTCTTTCCAACTTAAAATCCGATTGTGTGTATACGGCAGTAGACCTTTGCAGTTTACTGTTATGCCCTATCTAGCGCCAAGGATGTAATTTTGTTTTTGTTGTAACCACTTCTTTACTGCATGTCACACTATCAGCATGCCACAGAGGGTACAGGCAGACATACATAGCCAGATTCAGAAAGACTGGCTTAACTTTGAGGTGGCGTAGCGTATCACATATACGCTACGCCGTCGTAAGTCAGAGAGGCAAGTGCTGTATTCACTAAGTTACGGCGGCGTAGCGTAAATGGGCCGGCGTAAGGGCGCCTAATTCAAATGAGGAACAGGGGGGCGTGTTTTATGTTAATGACTCGTGACCCGACGTGATTGACGTTTTTAACGAACGGCGCATGCGCCGACCGTGGACATATCCCAGTGTGCATTGCTCCAAAGTACGCCGCAAGGACGTATTGGTTTCGACGTGAACGTAAATTACGTCCAACCCCATTCACGGATGACTTACGCAAACTACGTAAAAATTTCAAAATTTGACGCGGGAACGACGTCCATACTTAACATTGACTAGGCCAGCTATTTGTTGGACTAACTTTACGCCTGAAAACGCCTTACGTAAACGGCGTATCTTTACTGCGACGGGCAAGCGTACGTTCATGAATTGGCGTATCTCGCTGATTTAGGCATTCTAGGCGTAAATCAGCGTTCACGCCCCTAGCGGCCGGCCTAAGTAGAAAGCTAAGATACGACGGCGCAGGCCGTCGTATCTTGGCTACATTTAGGTGTATCTCATTGTGAGAATACACTTAAAGATACGATGGCGTAGATTCAGAGTTACGACGGCGTACCTACTGATACGCCGCGTAACACTCTCTGAATCCGGCTAACAGTTTTTAGTGCCTTGGGGTTCATTTAACACCCTTTGCAGCTATAACAGCTTCAACTCTTCTGGGAAGGCTGTCCACAAGGTTTAGGAGTGTCTATGGGAATATTTTACTCTTCTTCCAGAAGCGCATTTGTGAGGTCAGGCACTGATATGGACGAGAAGGGCTATTCAAAAAGAGTAAAATGCTTATATATATGAGAGATGTAGTGAATATATCTTTTTTTTTTTGCCCAGACGTGCACTTCAGGTGCTATTGCAGCTTGATAAAGCTGGGCAATTAAAAGATATGTACTTCTATAGAAAGCCAGCATGCTAAATTATAATGGCAAGACTGGTGCTCACAGCTAAATGTGTCCTCTTAACATTGAGAAAAAAAATTAAAAATTGAAACGATATCTAAAAGTGTTGTAATAGAAATCTAGAATGGTATTGTCAGATGACGTCTGTCTTTATTGCTGTTATAAATACTGGGCCAGATTCACAAAGAGTTACGCAGTAGATACGCCGACGTAACTCGGAATCTAAGCCGTCGTAAGTTTAAGTGTATGCTCAAACTGAGATACACTTAAACCTGCCTAAGATACGACGGCGTATCTTAGGGTGCAATATTTACGCTGGCCGCTAGGTGGCGCTTCCATTGAGTTCGGCGTAGAATATGCGAATGATTAGATACACCGATTCACGAACGTACGCTTGCCCGTCACAGTAAAGATACACCGTTTCCGTAAGAGATACGCCGCGTAAAGATAAACATGCCCCCTAAGTGGCGTAGCCAATGTTAAGTATGGCCGTCGTTCCCGCGTCGCAATTTGAAAATTTTACGTCCTTTGCGTAACTCGTCCCTGAATGGGGCTGGACGTAATTTACGTTCACGTCGAAACCAATGACGTCCTTGCGACGTCATTTGGAGCAATGCACACTGGGAAATTCCACGGACGGCGCATGCGCAGTTCGTTCGGCGCGAGGACGCGCATCATTTAAATGATACACGCCCCCTACCCGCCAAATTTGAATTCCGCCGGGTGATTTACGCTACGCCGCCGCAACTTTACAGGCAATTGCTTTGTGAATAAAGCACTTGCCTGAAAAACTTGCGGCGGCGTAACGTAAATGAGATACGTTACGCCAGCAGAAAGATCCGCTGATCTTTCTGAATCTGGCCCACTGTTTTTATTGATATCACATTTGAAAGCCTTTGAATAGAAAATGAAATACTCTTACTTTGTCTTTAAAAGTACATGCATTCTAAATGTATTAGGTTTATGCAATTAGATTGGCGTTCAATAACAAAATGAACCAGCACTGACTGAACTCTCACCTGCTTTAAGGTACTTGGTGTGGTACAAGGTGGAAATCTTCTCATGTGCTTCAATCAAAAACTGCAAATATTGAGGGTTTAGTGTCTCCTCTTTGGGAACATCAAAGGTGATCCAGGTGTGGACCAAATCCCCAAATGTATGGAACGCAAAGTCAGCATGTTTTATATAGAGTTCCGTTGGTTTGTCTTCCGTGATGGATGTTGGAAGACCACCGAGGTCTCCTATGTGTAGGACACCAACAGGTCTGATGCTAACCCTGGCCAAGGCCTGAAGAAGGCTCCTGTAGCACTGTACTTGAGTCTCATCCTTGAGTAGAAAGTTCCAATTTAGATAAATCTTGTAATGGGTGACTCCATACTTCTGTAGAACCGGTAACTGCTCTGTCATTACTTGTAGATCTCTTTTACTGCACCCAAGTGCATTAGTTGGCATTGCCTCATTATGAAGACCCACTTTACTTTGGCTCAGAGGTCCAGCAATGGCAATTAGGTCTTTACCGGCTATCAAGAAGCTTCCATGACACAAGGATGAGAGGAGAACCAAGAGGAGCCCTCCCCAGGCTAGACCCATTCTGACCAGTCTGTATGCTAAGCTGTACCAGGAAAGCTATTTATGGAATGATAAAAGCCATAAAATTAGTCTTATCTCCAATGCAGATAAAGGGTAAAAAAAACAATTTATGAAGGGATAATGAGGCTGCTACAACATGAGATAAAATATATAGAATCCCTTTCAAAATATTCTGTTGTTACATTTTAACCTGTGGCCCATGGGCCCAAGACGGCTATGAATGCGGCACAACACAAAGTCATAAACTTACTTAAAAATTTAGATTACATTTTTGTGGATGAAAAATGCATTTACACCTAGTGAACACATGCAGCCAAAAAAAAAATTTGACTGTCTCTCTTAACTGCCTATTTTATTATTTTCCCAAATCTCCCACTCTTCACAATTACGCCTTATTCATATGCAGTGGCGTCGCTAGGCGGGGGCGGAGGGGTGCGGCCCGCACCTGGGTGATACCCACAGAGGGGTGACACCATCCCGAGCGCGGTGCAGGGTCTCCAGCTGCAATGTGCCGGCGCCATGCTATCCGTGAGTGAGACTTCTCACTGCCACTGCAGCTGGCTCCTTTCATTGTACACAGGCGTGCTGCCTGGAGAGTGACAGTCTGAGAAAGCAACTCTTCGGGCGGCTGCACGCTGAAGCCTCCCCTGCCCGCTGCCCAGGTGCATGAGGGTGGTCTGTAATGATAGGGGGGTTACCGGAGGGGGGATCTGCACTTATTGGGGGTTATCCTGAAGGGGGTCTGCACTGATAGAGGGGGGGTTTATCCTCAAGGGGGCCTGCACATATAGGGGGGGTTGTATATCCTGGGACAGGTCTGCACTGATGGAAGGGGGATTTATCCTGAGGGGGGTCTGCACTTATTAGGGGATGGTTTATCCTGGGGGAGGTCTGCACTGATGGAGGGGGGGTTTATCCTTAGATAGGTCTGCACTTATTAGGGGATGGTTTATCCTGGGGGAGGTCTGCACTGATGGAGCGGGGGGGTTTATCCTTAGATAGGTCTGCACATATTGGGGAGGGGTGTTTATCCTGGGGGGTCTGCACTGATTGAAGGGGGGTTTATCCTGAGGGGGGTTTGTTTTGATGGAGAGGGGGGGATTTGTCCTGAGGGGGGTATACTGATGGGGGGTCCATACTGAGGGAGGGGTGTCAGTACTGAGGTTGGTAGGTGGGGAGGTTGGGGGGTGACACCATGTTTTTCCGCACCGGGTGACACCGACCCTAGTGACGTCACTGTTAGGCATGTGCAAAATGGAAAAATTTGTTTTGTTTCGTTTCGTTTTAATTCGTTATTTAATTAATTTCGTTAAGTTAGATTCGTTACATGTGTCAAATTCGTTTTCGGAATTCGTTCGTTTTCGACCGAATTTCGAAAAATCCGGTCGAATTCGAAAATATTTAGACCGTTTTTGGAATTCGTTCGTTTTCTACCGAATTTCGAAAAATCTGGTCAAATTCGAAAATATTTCGACCAGATTTGAAGACAAATAGTCTCTTTTCGAATAGAATTCATTTTCGAATTATATTTTTTTTTTTCGAATTCCGATCGAATTTCGTCCGCGGGTTTTCGATTCGGATTCGGTAAATTCATTAATATTGCAATTCGGGAATTCGTATGCATCCGAATAATGAAAAATTTGTTCATATGATCAGTTTTCAGCAGCACCTATGTTCATTAGCAACTATTTTCAAGGATGAGAATTTCTACTACATCTATTCAACCAAATAATGATGGGTTAGTTTAGCAAAAACAAATATTGCACTCGTTTTATGTTGCCCTCTTTTATCTATATCAGTGATCACTGCCTTGTGATCTGCCCGACTTTTTCTGCTTATCAGCTATCCTTATTGTTGGTGTATTTTATGTGTGGCCCAAGACAATTCTTCTTCTCCCAATGTGGCCCAGGAAGGTCAAAAGGTTGGACACCGCTGGTCTAGTGGATGGCGAAGAAATAAACACCAGTATTACCTGTGGGCTCCATGCAGTGATTTTTCTCCCATTTTTGGGAGAAAAATCTGATCTGATCTGCTTTGAAGCGGAGCTCCACCCTAAAGTGGAACTGCCGCTGATCGGAAACCCTCCCCCCTCCGATGTCACATTTGACACCTTTCAGGGGGGAGGGGGGTGCAGATACCTGTCTAAAGACAGGTATTTGCACCCACTTCCGGCCACACAGTCTCGAGCAGACTGCGGGCATGACGTCACCTCCCGTCGCCCACCCGGTTTGTTCTGGGAACACTCGGCTCCCAGTACACAGCGGGAGGGAATCGGCAGGCATAGCACGACTCGCGCATTCGCCGTAGGGAACCGGGAAGTAAAGCCGGAGTGCTTCACTTCCTGGTTCCCTCACTGAGGACGGCGGGGGGAGCAGCAGAGTGACGAGCGATCGCTCGTCCTCTGCTGCGGACGGCGCTGGACTCCAGGACAGGTAAGTGTCCTAATATTAAAAGTCAGCAGCTGCAGTATTTGTAGCTGCTGGCTTTTAATTTTTTTTTTTTCAGCGCACATCCGCTTTAAGTAGATTTTTTAAAAAATTCCCTGTTTTAATCTGGACATTGCGTAATGCGTTTTCCTTTTCTCATTTGATTGATGGTTTGATCGGCTTCTGTGCATACTCTGAGAGCTCTAGTTTATTATTCTTTTTTTTTACTAGTAATGGCGGCGATCTGTGATTTTTATCAGGACTGTGATATTATGGCCAACACATCGGACACTTTTGACACATTTTTGGGACCTTTGTCATTTATACAGCGATCAGTGCTATAAAAATGCACTGATAACTGTAAAAAGGGGTAGGGGAAGGAGTTAACACTAGGGGGCGACCAAGGGGTTAACACTAGGGGGCGACCAAGGGGTTAATTGCATTTCCTAGTGTGTTTCTAACTGTAGGGGGATAAGACTCACCTAGAGAAAATGACAGATCGTGGTTCCTAGCTATTAGGAACTCACAATCTGTCTTTCCTCACAGAACAGGGATGTTTACACACACACGTCCCTGTGCTGCCTCTCGTGCCCGTAATCGCTCATGGCTGGCAGTCATCGTGAGCGCCGGTCATGAGCATCGGCGGCTGGTCGGAAAGTGGTTAAGTTGTAATCAAATTGACTTTTGGAATTAAAAAAAAATGAAAGTTTTGCAAGTAATGTATATACAGTACATGTTTTCCTCTTTCCATTCATTGGTCAGAACCTCTAGATCCAAAACCATGGTCCTCTCTTGGATATGAGGAGAGAGCTCAGCTGCATGGGAAAGTAAAACATTCTATGTAGGAGGATATCAGATCAAATCAAAATGAATTTTTATGAACACTGTATTGATCTGTGGTAGGAACACATTAGATGAGTATTCACACAAGGCTAATATTTACATAGTTAATCTGATAGAAAAAAAGACACAAAGTCCATCCAGTACAACCAACAGAGAGGAAAAAAAAAGAAGAAAACCAACACCCTCAAATAGTAAACTTCTATATACACCAGGGCTCAAAATTTGAAGTCACGAGCCACTAGCCAGTCCTTGAAAGTTACGAGCCACACCTTGCCCATAAGCGTAGCCACACTGTGCCCATAACCGTAGCCACACTGTGCCCATAACCGTATAATTTTTGGGTTGGATCACTTTTGTTTGAGCACATTGGCCCAGATTCAAGTAGAATTGCGCGATATTTGTGGGGGAGCAGGGCAACGATTTTGCCCTGCGCCCCCGCAAATATTTTGCGCTGCCCTCGATTCACGGAGCAGTAGCTCCGTAAATTGCGAGGGCGCGCCGGCAAAATTGCCCGGCGTAAGCGCGCGCAATGTAAATGTTCCGCGCCGAGCGTAGAGCGCATGCTCCGTCGGGAAACTTTCCCGACGTGCATTGCGGCAAATGACGTCGCAAGGACGTCATTTGCTTCAAAGTGAACGTGAATGGCGTCCAGCGCCATTCACGATTCACTTACGCAAACGACGTAGATTTTAAATATCGCAACGCGGGAACGTGGGTATCCTATAGCATTGGCTGCGCCTGCTATTAGGATGTGTAACCTTACGCGAAACCCGACGTACGCAAACTACGTAATTTGCGTACGCAGGGCTCGCGCAACGTTGTGAATCTGTGTTAGGATACAATTTGCATACTATACACAGATCACAATGGGAGCGCCCCCTAGCGGCCAACGCAAGAATGCAGCCTAAAATCTGCGTGGCATAAGAGCCTTATGCCACGCAGATTTTAGGCTACAGTCGGCGTAGCGATGTTCCTGAATCAGGAGCATTCGCTACGCCGGAGCAAGTAAGCAATAGCGCTGTGTAACCTATGGTTACACAGGCGCAATTGCTTCTTGAATCTGGCCCAATATTTATATATCTTTTTCTATATATATATATTCTTTGCACAGGATCAGCGCGGTATTATATGCACACACATATAAAAAACATTTTTCATAATTTCTTCACTTCTTTTTAGAGGTGTTCACTGAAACTGCAGCAGATCACTATTTTAAAACTATAGATGAGCGCCGGTGACACAATATATACACAAGCATTTAGAAATTGGATGAAAGGTTTAGCACTGGGAAACACGTTTTGAAAGATAAAAAGTGCATTTTATATAAAACTACAGTAAAACCTTGGTTTGCGAGCATAATTAGTTCCAGAAACATGCTTGTAAGCACTTGTATATCAAAGCATTTTTTTACAGAGTATAAAAGAGAAGAGAGGCACCATGCCCTGTACACACGATCGGTTCATTCGATGAAAACAGTCTGATGGATTTTTTCATCAGATATCCGATGAAGCTGACTGTGACGGTATTGGTATGATATCCCCGTCAAACAGTCCCTTCTTCCCATAACAGAACATTACAGAATCATCCACACATGAGACAAGCTTACTGCTGGAACCAGACAGACTTTTAATGGTAAAACACAGAGCTTATATGTGGTTACAACTGTTACAATGACAATCTCCGCCCCCCCTCACACAGTGGGGGGTCTTCAATACAGATCCTTTGAAATAAGGATATTTCTTTGAACTAATCAGTATCTAGCCGGTTCGGCTCCGCTATGTTTAACCTGATCAGACACATTCCTTTAGATAAAGACATCAGTGGAGTTAATTACTACACTGAAGCAATCAGAATAATTAACATACCACTTCTCTAATCATTTAGCCTGATGATACAATACACATCTTTTAAGGGTAAACACAGATCTTCTTCACACAACACAATAGATCAATTAACGTTTAGAATAGTGAGGGGACATTAGCACTTCAATAACCTGTTAGAGGAATGAATCACACATGAAATTCCTTTCTACCTCTAACACACATGGCTAGCAGGGAGCATTAAACTGAGACATATAGGCAAATGCATCACAATGGCCCCCCTTTTTCTCCCTGCTCCGGCAAACCCGGTTGGACCTTTCCTGGTCCAGTAGGGTTGACGGGTTCAGAGCTTTTAGTCCGAGGTTAACTCCGTTTGGCGTAACTGACCTCCCTTGGCAACTGCTTCCGACTCAGGTATGCCACCGGGTCGTCAGATCACACGCCGGTCAGTCCCCAAGTCTTTGAGGGCTTCGTAAGGGGTGCCCAATGGTTCTTCCTGACCCAGCTCCTGGGGATCCCAAACCGAGTCTACACAATGGGCTGCTGCTGGTGAGCGGTACCCAGGTTGAGACCAATTTGACCTAGTGTTGTTGTTCATGGGGCAATTCTGCTTGAAGTGGCCCAGCTGTTTGCACTGGAAGCAGCGTTGTTCGTTGTCCTCCTGGCGTGGATAGCGAGGGCTAGATGTCACCGGTCTGTTAGGAGGTTGGTATCTAGCGGCTGGTGGGTGTGAGGGCGCCGTTGGTCGTGGAGGTTGTACCTGTGGTGTGACCTGGTTCGTCTTGCGAGTATCCGCATATTCATCCGCCAATTTCGCGGCCTCTGGTAGAGTCATGGGCCTGCGATCTCTCACCCAGTCTTTGACGTCCGTCTGGATGTGATTGTAAAATTGCTCCAGGAGCATTAGTTGCAAAATGTCCTCTGCAGTGGTGGCCTGGCTGCTGTTAACCCAGTTAGAGGCCGACAGGGATAACTGGCATGCCCATTCCGCGTAAGAGTCTTCCGTGGTTTTGCGTGAGTCCCTGAACTTCTGTCGGTGGGACTCTGGGGTTACTGCATAACGAGCCAGGAGCACTTCTTTAACCCGGGCGTAGCTATGGATATCCTGATCTGGCACGGTCCGGAAAGCATCAGAAGCTTTGCCTGACAGTTTGCCTGACAATATTGCGACCCACTCTCCTCTAGCTATTCGGTGCAGGTTACATTGTCACTCAAAATCTGCCAGGTAGTTATCAATCTCACAGTCCTTTTCATCAAAAGCTTTAAAAGTGCTAAACGGAATCTTCCTTGCGTCTGCTGTGCTGTACTCACTGTTTGGAGAATGTGCGGCTGCTTGTTGGACTGCTGCCAGTTTTAACTGTAGCTCTGCATCTCTTATTTGTTTATCCTTCTGTAGTTCTGCGTCTCTTATTTGTTTATCCTTCTGTAGTTCTGCGTCTCTTATTTGTTTAGCCTTCTGTAGTTCTGCCTTTGCTAACAGGTCCATCACTTTCAGCACCACATCTGCCGTTGGGTTCGGACCGAACCATGCTAGCTTCTCTCTCATTACTTTGTTGGCTGGCGATTCCTCCTCCTGAATCACTGGTGTCTCCATCTCTTGTACTGCTGGCGTTGCTGCAATCCCGTCCTCCTGGTCTCGCTCCATTAATTCTGCTATGATGACCCGCTTGGTTTTGTTGCTAGCAATCCTTCCACGAACTTCCAGTAGTTCTTCCAGTGTCTGCTTGGAATCCGGATGTAAAGGGGAATAGAAGGGAAAATCCCACTGCTGCCAACCAATTGTGATGGTATTGGTATGATATCCCCGTCAAACAGTCCCTTCTTCCCATAACAGAACATTACAGAATCATCCACACATGAGACAAGCTTACTGCTGGAACCAGACAGACTTTTAATGGTAAAACACAGAGCTTATATGTGGTTACAACTGTTACAATGACAATCTCCGCCCCCCCTCACACAGTGGGGGGTCTTCAATACAGATCCTTTGAAATAAGGATATTTCTTTGAACTAATCAGTATCTAGCCGGTTCGGCTCCGCTATGTTTAACCTGATCAGACACATTCCTTTAGATAAAGACATCAGTGGAGTTAATTACTACACTGAAGCAATCAGAATAATTAACATACCACTTCTCTAATCATTTAGCCTGATGATACAATACACATCTTTTAAGGGTAAACACAGATCTTCTTCACACAACACAATAGATCAATTAACGTTTAGAATAGTGAGGGGACATTAGCACTTCAATAACCTGTTAGAGGAATGAATCACACATGAAATTCCTTTCTACCTCTAACACACATGACTAGCAGGGAGCATTAAACTGAGACATATAGGCAAATGCATCACACTGACTTTCATCAGTTTTGCCTACACACCATCAGTTAAAAAAAACGATTGTGTCAGAACGGGGTGACATAAAACACAACAACGTGCTGAGAAAAATGAAGTTCAATGCTTCCGAGCATGCGTCGACTTGATTCTGAGCTTGCGTTGATTTTAATCCAATGGATTTCCCCATAGACATTTTTTTCTATCGTTTTTTTAACCATCGATCATTTTAAAACAGGTTCTACGTTTTTTCACAGATGGGAAAAAAAAACGATGGGGCCCACACACGATCGGTTCGTCTGATGAAAATCAGACGAACCGATCATGTGTATGCGGCATAAGTGTAGCAATAAGTTGCTAAATGTTGTACCTTCATTAAATGTAACTATGGGCCAGATTCACAAAAGGGATACGACGGCGTTTCTCCTGATACGCCGTTGTATCTCTGTTTCTATCTATGCGACTGATTCATAGAATCAGTTACGCATAGATATCCCTAAGATCCGACAGGTGTAATTGTTTTACACTGTCGGATCTTAGGATGCAGTACCGCGGCCGCCGCTGGGGGGAGTTTGCGTCGTAAACCAGCGTCGGGTATGCAAATTAGGAGTTACGGCGATCCACAACGGATTTTCGCGTTCGCTACGTCACCGCTAGTCTAGTTTCCCGTCGCAAAGTTAGTCGTCGTTTTAGGTGCCCTAACTTTACACAGCAAACGTATTGCTGTCTAAAGTATGGCCGTCGTTCCCGCGTCGAAATGTAAAAAATAATGTCGTTTGCGTAAGCCGTCCGGGAATACGGAATTACGCTACGCGCGTCGGCGTTCGAAAAAATGACGTCACTGCGCGCAAAGCACGACGGAAATTACGAAACGGAGCATGCACAGTAGATCCGGCGCTGGAGCCCGCCTAATTTAAATGGCACACGCCCATTTGAATTGGCCCGCCTTGCGCCGGCGTAGTTTTCATCGCAAGTGCTTTGTGAATCAGGCACTTGCGACGGTGTAACGTATCTACGATACGTTACGCCGCCGCAGTTCTATGTCAATCTGGCCCTATATTGCTACACTTAGAGGCTCCTCTCTTCTTTTTTATACTCAGTTGTGACATGACGCTACTCTTATATCAAGACATCGCTTGTATATCAAGGCAAAATTTATTAAAACACTTTGCTTGTCTTGCAAAACGCTCTCAAACCAAGTTACTCTCAAACCAAGGTTTTACTCTGTATGGATCATAGAAAAAGATATGCTCCCAACCATCTGGCATGAACATTGCCACCATCCCTGGTAAATCAAACAAGAGAATACCTCCAAAAATTGGGATTTCATGGGCAATGAAAAAAAGGGGTTAATGATATATAAAAAATAAAAATTTAATAGAAAAATTACACAAAATGAATCAATTACAAAAATATATAAATATGTATACAAATACACACCACAGAAAGGGGGATAAAAACAATAAATAACAATGCATATGTAGAAATGATGAATAGTTACTGAGCTCCAAACCTCAAGAACCTGAGAAAAAGGTTCCCAGGGATATCAGACAGCTGATCCAACGCGTTTCAACTTTTGTGGATTTACACTATTGTCTTCCTCAGGGAAAAAACAGCATCTATGCACATGCATCTGTGTCAAAAATAGAACCAATACCCCTCATATAGAGCCCGCATGGGTCCCCCAAAAGAAAAGAACGTCCACAGCAAAGGGAACCAACAAACGGTATATTCGTTCAAAAAGGATTGCCAGAAGGAAAAACCGTGTCGCAAGCTTACTTCAGACAAAAATGAGGAGGAAAGAGGGACATTGCTCCAAATCAGGGACAGTCTCTCGGAATCAAGGACAGTTGGGAGCTATGCTCTTTACAAAGCGAAGCCTTACCTCATTTACGAAGCCTTGGGGCAACTGCAAAGTGCACAGTCTATTTCCCTTTAGTAAATTGACCCCATAGAGAGGGTAAATCTCTCCAACGAGGGGCACAGACAGCAATACAAATGTGGCAGATGATCTATTCCCTCTCCCTTCTTTCCAAAAACTGAAAAAAGGTTTGTCTTTAAAGTGGAGTTTCCATCCCAAATTTTTTTGTTCATTATTGTGCTCATTCGACCTTTTTACTCATCTGGAAATGCCTGTTACTATGCGGTCCCACGAAATCTGCCTTTGGAATCACCTAGGATTCTGACATCATCTCCCTCTAATGCTCCTGGGAAATGTGTGTCATCATTTCCCAGGATGCAGTGCGCTGTCCAATTATCACTCCCCATCCAAGACTTCCAGGAAGTAAGTGCTTGTGGGCTTCACAATGCCCACAAGCAAAATGACAACGGTGTAGATATAGTTTTATAAACTATCTTTTTTGAATATTTATGCGGATCGGCGGCGGATTGTAAAATAGTAAGTGACCGGATTTATATTATAAAAACGCAGGATGAAAGGACATACAATTAAAAAATGCTAATTGTGGTTGGAACTCCGCTTTAATGACAATTTAAATAAAAATAATAATAATTAGCACAAAAAAAAAAAGTTATTAGTAATAATTATTAGAAGAGGGAAGGTCTGGACAGCCGCACTCCAATAAAAACGCCTTTATTGTGCAAAATAACAAAAGTACAAACCACAGCAGGGTACAGGATAAAAAAAACTGACGCGTTTCACACTCTCAACAGTGCTTAGTCATAGCTTAGTGATAATTAGTCCAGAGACTATTCTCCCTTCAATGGTAAGAAGTCTGTGCAATGCAGAAAGAAATGTTTAAGAGCCGGTTCACACTGGGGCGGCACGACTTCGGGGGTGACTCGGCAAGGCGTCCTGAAGACGACTTCAGAGGCGACTTGCAAAATGACTTCTGTATAGAAGTCAATGCAAGTCGCCCCCAAAGTCGTACAAGAACCTTTTTCTAAGTTGCGTCGCTCCTATTAGAACGGTTCTGTTGAATGGAATGGGACGCGACTTGTCTGGCGGCCGAGTCGCCTGACGAGTCGCCCCAGTGTGAACCGGCTCTAAATGTTATTACCCAGTGAGCCCCGGGAAATTTCCAAGGAAAATGGCCAATTTAGGCCCCGTACACACGGTCGTTCCAAACCGATGAGAATGGTCCGACGGACCGTTATCATCGGTTCACCGCTGAAGTGGCCTGACGGCCTGATATACGTACACACCATCGTTCCAAAAACCGATCGGGTCAGAATGCGGTGACGTCAAACACACGACGTGCTGAATAAAACGAAGTTCAATGCTTCCAAGCATGTGTCGACTTGATTCTGAGAATGCGCGGGTTTTGAACCGATGCTTTTCTGTACTAACCATCGGTTTGGACCGATCGGGCAGCGGTCCATCGGTTCGGTTTTGAAGCATGTTTTAAAATTTTGGACCGAAGGACAACAGACCGATGGGCTATACACACGGTCGGTTTGGACCAATGAAACTGAACCTCGGTCCATTCTCATCGGTTTTGTCCGACCGTGTGTACGCGGCCTTACTCATCCTATGATGTTTTTGGACTTGGAGATAAGGATTCAATAGACTGTCATGTTTGTCTGATGACACATGATTGTTTTATTTATTGTTGATGTGTTGCTATTTCTTATCAGGATCCGTTTGGTCTTTGATCCCAGTTATAGGGGCATTTATTGCAATCTGTTAATCAACAAATCTACAATTTTCTGATATGATTAGCAGGTATGAGTAACCAATCAAATGACTGATCGGAGGAAAAATATTTAGGGGGACTATGGTTTTAGTCAGTATTCATTTAAAATGATTATGTTGATTATTGAGAGAGAATCTGGGGATTTTACTGAATTCAGATTTAAGCCTCGTACACACGCTTGGCAGAGAAACCTGCTGGCAGAGTAAACCGAGCGTGTGTACGAGGCTTTCAGGTTTCTCGTCTGGAAATCTGGCCAGAATCTCGACGAGAAAAATAGAGATCCTGCTCTCTATTTTCTCGTCGAGATTCTTGTACATCCAGCACTGCAGTAACACTTTGTGATGTGGCGAGTCCCATAAGTGCAGTTCAAGCTGGCGAGGTGGCAAGCACAAGTAGTGTCCCGCTGCCACCAAGAAGAAGACAAAGACAGGCCTCTCGTGCCCATAGTGTCCTTCCTGCAGAATTCGCCAATCCTGATTGGGTGCCCACCTGTTCTTAGGGTGTAGCTAGAAGACCCTTGATGTCTCCATTGAGAGGACCTTGTTGTCACAACTGTCACATACCTCCCAACCGTCCCATGTTTCGCGGAAACGTCCCGCGATTCCCGGTAAATCCAGCGGTCCCGCGAGCAGTGCTATTGTCCCGCGAATTCGCGGTACCCCCCCCAGCTCAACACCTTCTATCCGCGCGGACCCCCCCCCGCTCAACAACTTTGATCCGCGGTATGCCCATTTGTCCCTCATTCTGAAGTTGAAAAGTTGGGAGGTATGCTGTCACATAAGGGGCTTGTCAGTACATACATATATACATGGTTAGGACATCTGTTGAGTTTCTATTGATGTTTGTTGAGGACATTTCACATCCTGTTTTCATAACCACATAGGAACCTGTTTCTTGTCTGGTAAAAAGCCTAGGCTTATGACATCATACACTCTCGTGAGGGTTTTCCAGGAAGGGAGAGGGGATGATTTATAAGAGGGCCAATGAGAGCTGGAGGTGTGCCTCTGTGTAAATCCAGGAAGTGAACAGGCAGCAGCTTCAGCTGCCCACAGTTAAAATGGCTGCCGCCAGACTCAGTGGAGGGAGATTTCTGCAGCATACCTGGCAAGTACAGAATCCCAGTATGTATAAAATAATATGCAAAGTGGTTGAAGGGAAGCTTCAGAATGGCAAAGATGTTTTTATTACAAATGATATGAGCAGACTGCAGTTTCCTCTTTAAGTGTGGTGGCAGCCCACCATCTTTCCCCATAGCTTTTCTACATACTGAGACCTTATAGAGTTTTGGAAAGAGAGGGTGGGCTGTAAAAGCTTCCTTACCTATTAAGCATGTTAAAGTGTATGTTGTCAGGGGGGTTAGTCGGTGGGTTGTTGTCACGTCCTCCGTGTTTCCCTTCTCATTGGGCGCCAAGCAAGGGTAACATGAGAGGCCTACACCAGAGTGGGTTTTTCTGGGCCAGATTCACAGAGCAGATACGACGGCGTATCTCCTGATACTCCGTCGTATCTCCTGATACTCCGTCGTATCTGTTGTTCTATCTATGCGACTGATTCATAGAATCAGTTACGCATAGATAGCCATAAGATCCGACAGGTGTAATTGTTTTACACTGTCGGATCTTAAGATGCAATACCGCGGCCGCCGCTGGGGGGAGTTTGCGTCGTAAACCAGCGTCGGGTATGTAAATTAGGAGTTACAGCGATCCACGACAGTTTTTCGCGTTCGCTACGTCGCCGCTAGTCTAGTTTCCCGTTGCAAAGTTAGTCTTTTTTTTGGTGCCCCTAACAGCAATCGTATTGTTGTATAAAGTATGGCCGGCGTTCCCGCGTCGAAATTTTAAAAATAACGTCGTTTGCGTAAGCTGTCCGGGAATACGGAATTACGCTACGCGCGTCGCCTTTCGAAAAAATGACGTCATTTTGCGCAAAGCACGGCGGGAGTTCGGAAACGGAGCATGCGCGGTAGGTCCGGCGCGGGAGCGCGCCTAATTTAAATGGCACACGCCCATTTGAATTGGCCCGCCTTGCGCCGGCGTAGGTTTTCATCGCAAGTGCTTGGTGAATCACGCACGTTACGATACGTTTTGCCGCCGCTCATCTACATAAAACTGGCCCGGGGTACCTTTACTTGCACAGACAACTGAATTTGAATAAACTCTCCTGATGTAATATATACTACCACAGTCACTGATGCATTTAGGAGGGACAATGCCCTGTCCGTCTGTCTAGCCTATCTCTGTTATCTCATTCCCAGTAACAGAACGAAGCCCCACTGTGCACCTAATGCACTACACTTTACTCTTCTTCCACAACTGTGCTCAGGCTGAGGACCTTTGTGGTGCTGATCTACTCCCATTGCTATGGGAGACAAACCTGCTCATGGAGGGAGTTTCGACAAAAACTCATTCTGCAAGAGGCTATCCCACCTGTCACATGTACACACGCTTACGACAGGCTGCTAGAGAAACCTTTTTTACCCTTGGTAACCACTTGTATCTTTATGCATCATTGACTCTTACACTGTTGACTTCATACCACAGTATGTTTAGCTGACCCAAACTGCGTGCCTGTTACTTGCATTACACCCCTTGAGTAACTTCAGACCAGGCAAAGGCAACGTTTCAAAAGCTTTATAACATGGCTGCCCCAGCATACCTGCACGGGATATAATCCATGATGGTAGTATTCAGGATTAGCTTCTTCAGCTGCACCCGATCTCTCTCGTCAACTCTGGCTCCCAAAAAGCCCCCTGGGTCCAGACCCTGGCCCTTTTATAACCCACAGAACCACCAAGAAAGAACTGGGAACACAACAAACTGTAACCCTCCTGATTGGAGCAGCATAGAACTCTATCTGCCTACATATATCTAAAGCCATTAAGGGCCAGATTCACGTAGAGCGACGCAAATTAAGTTACTAAAAACGTATGTCATTTAAGTTACGGCGCCTCAATTTTGTGTCGTAAGTGCCGTATCCACAGCGCATTTGCGCCCAAATTTGCGCCAGCGTAACTTAAATCCATAAGGCGGGGTTATTGCAAGTGGGAAGGAAGTGGGCGTGCTCCATTAAAATGAGCCGTGACCCCATGCAAATGAAGGGCCGGCCGTACTACGCATGCGCGCACGAATCTGCACCTCACTGGGCATGCTCAGAACTTGGCTCGGCGCAATCAGTGAGATAGGTAAAAGACCAAGCGTACTTAGTTTGAGAATCGCCCTGTGTATAAATAGCCCCAGACAAACACACTTCCCTTGCAAAAGTACATCCCTGTTTTCCCCTTCCTCAAGCAAGTTGCTTTTGCTCTGTCGTCTGTTGGTGCGTGTTGGTGAGTTTAGTGTTAGATAAAAGATTTGGAGGAGTAGTAGAGTGTAGTAGCTGTGTTTTTTTTCTGAGTGTTTTTTCTGTTTGTTTTTGAATTTGTATTAGCTGTCTGCTTGTGTGGTTTGATTTTTGTGTGTGTTTCTTCTGTGACTTTTTGTGTGTGTTTCTTCTGTGTCTTTTTGTGTGTGTTTCGTCTGTGTCTTTTTGTGTGTGTTTGTTCTGTGAGTATTTGTGTTTGTTTGTTGTGTTTGTTTTTTGTTGGTGCTGAGTGTTGGGTGTTATGGCACCGAAGCGCAGGAAGCTGAATTTTTCTGTCAGAGAAAAGCAGATACTTGCTAGGGCCATCACCCGTTTCGGGCATTATTTGCATGGCCCTGAGAGCCGGGACACCACCCCGGCCAGGAAGAAGGAGATCATTCAGCATATTACTGACAAGATCAATGCGGGGGGGGGGGGGAGACGAGGACCCCCAGTGGGATTCAGAAGAAGAGCAACGATCTTAGGAGCCTGGTCCGGGACAAGATGGCCAAGATAAGTGCCCATGCCACGGGCACTGGAGGAGGACCACCCTGCTCCGTCAAGCTGACTGAGGAGGAATGGGCAGTGGCCTGGTGCTTCCACAGACAGCAGGTGGAGGGCCTGCCTGGCTTTGAATCTGATGATCCTGTGAGGCCAGGTAATTTTTTGGTTTTCCTATCTGGTGAGTAGCATGTGTGGGTGGGGGAAGGGAATATGTGCCAAGTGTGTGGATCCTCCAACCTGTGAATGTTTTGTGTCCTCCACAGATGGCCAGGAGATTGCTGGGCCATCAGGCCAGGCTGCACCACCCCCAGGACAACAGCCTGCAGAAGAGCCCCAAGAAGGGCATAAGTCCCCAGGGGAGGGGAGTGGCCACACCTCACCTCAGGTGGAGGATGAGGGGGGGGAGGATGAGGATGAAGACATTGCCAGGGAAATCCTTTTGGCTTTGGATGTGTTTCCCCCTGAGGCTACCCCTGAGACTGGCAGCAGTCAGGCCACCATCAGGGGTAGCCCCTCCCACTCCTCCCCCAACAGGCCTCCCCACAAGGGTCTCTCTCTCCCCTCCTCCCAGGCCACAAGACTCAGCTGCAGGCAGGAAGGCTACCCATAAGACCAGGGGGTGGCCGAGTGTCTGCCGGCCAATCTGCAGAGGGACCAGGACCGGCAGACCCGCCATCTGGGTCAGATCAACCAGACTCTGACCCAGATAGAGGACAGCCTGGGTTCAATTAAGGAGTCACTCACTGATGTGGCCACAAACTCCTTGGCGGTCATCACAAGCAGTTGTGACCTGCAGACCGCCACAACAGGCGTGGCCCAGGAGGTGAGTGCCCTGACCCAGGCTGTCCAGGACAACACCCGGGCTGTCCAGGTCAATACGGCTGCCCTCACACTGAGTCTGACCAGGATAGCCTTGGCCTTGGAGGGCAGGCCAGCAGGAGGACAGTCACCAGGGGAGGCTCCTCCTTCCCCTGCTTCACCCCCCCCCAGGAGTCTCCCCTGGTTGGCCGTGGATGTGGCCGGCCCAGGCGTAGCTCACACCGCCGCCGTTAAGTTTTGGGGTACTTTTTTATTATACTGTACTTATGATTTGTTGTGAATGATGTATGAATGTGGGGGTGACATTCCTGATTAAATAAGGGGTGTCACCCTCACTTTTGGTGGAGTAGGGATCCCCAGGACCAGGGAAAAGTGATCCCAGGTCCGTGTGAAAGGTGTATGAATGCACAGTGACATAATTGGAGCCGTGGCGTGGCGTTACTGCTCCCAAGTACCATTGGGGGTACTTGGATCTAATCCAATAAGATGTGCATGTGATGTGTCTGTGCTAGGGACCACAGTGGGTGTGCATGCATGCATTCTCATTGTGACATGATTAATGTGTGTGTTTACTGTGCAAAGATGCATTCTGCGAGGCGTCTCCTGGCTGCTGTGCCCTCAGAAGAGGGGGTACCCTGGGTTACTAAAGTCACTAGTATAGCTATGAGCATGGATGCCCCTGGCATGGTGGCATTCAGATTGTTGTCCTGCAAGTGTATGTGCTCAGCTCTTCCTTAATGGTGTTGCTTTAGCTGACATTTACACGGCTGGTGTAAAGTTAGGGCACCTTTTATAAAGTGTAATTTTACACCATGAAACTAGCAGATGCGCACAGGGCGTAATCTACGCCGCACACACTTAATTTTGTGGATCGCCTTATCTCCCTCATTTGCATCTTTGCCTATCAAAACAGCGGTGTGTCTAGCGTATTTTGCGCTCGAAGAAGCGCCAGTGTAATTTTTTTAGGTAGGACGGAAAAAAATGGATTTCAGGCGTATCTCGTTTTGAGGATACGCCGCAAAGATACGCGCGGCGCATTTTTCAATTACGCCACGCATCTCGAGATAAGTCGGCATAAGTGCTTTGTGAATCTGGCCCAAAGTTTTTTAGATCTGGTTAAAGTATGGAAGGCTTAAAATCTCTTCTGGGTTGTAATAATCTGTAATGTCTGGGTCCCCACTGGTGAGAGTCACTCTCCCCATCTGTCTTGCTGACCTAGACACGGGACTGAAAGTAATGGGGAATCAAAAATTTGAAATTATCACTGGAACAAGACAAAAGGATAAATCTTCCCAATGAGACATAAGTAGCAAAAATGTCTAATGGGGATTTACCAGCTTCTTTTATTTCAAAACTTAGGGTTCCTCAAAAAGTTGTTGGGGATTTCTTGAGCAATGAGTAATATCTGCCTCTTAGATTAGCAACCATTGAAACTATGATCTTTTAGGCTAGCTGTAAAGACCACAAATGTAAGTAACATTTTTCCTAGTGATTATCACACTAATTTATTCTGAACTGTAGATATAGTAATTATTATCAGGGGTTTCCTGAGACCAGCAAGTTATTTCAAGGGTTCCTCCATGTTTATTCAGTTTGTTAGAACAATACCCAGTGGCGTCACTAGGCGGGTGCGGGGGGGTGTGGGCCGCACCCGGGTGACACCCGCCAGAGGGGTGACGCCTGTGGGTAGCGGCACCACTAACACTACCCGCTGCCCTGATTAGCTGTGCCTCGCGCCACGGCTGTGTCCCCTTAGCGGAGCAGACCGAAGCCGCCTCCCCCTCCTCTCTGGTTACATCCACAGAGGTGGAGGAACACACACCGCTGTGTGTATCTGGCCGCGCTGTTCTGAGGTCTGTAAGGGGGCGTCTATACTAATGGGGAACTGCACTGACTGAGGGGGGGTATCTGTACTTTTAGGGGGGTCTGCACTGAGGGGGGGGTGTATGTACTGATGGGGGTCTTCACTTCTGGGGGGGTGTCTGTACTGCTGGGAGAGTCTGCACCGAGGGGGATGTCTGTACTGATGGGGGGTCTGCACTGAGGTGGGGGTGTCTGTACTGATGGAGGGGTCTGCACTGAGGGGGTGTCTGTACTAAGGAGGGGGTTTATACTGAGGGAGGGTAGTCTGTAATTAGTGGGGGGTCTGTACCAAGGGAGGGGGATCTATACTGCGGGAGAGGGGTCTGTAGTTAGTAGATGGGGGTCTGTACTGAGGGGGGACTATAGTTGGTGGGGGGTGGCACCATTTTTTTTTCGTACCGGGTGACACCAACCCTAGTGACGCCACTGACAATACCTCAGTAGCTGAAAATCCTGCTTTACTATTTAATGGAAATTGCAGCCAGTGCTTGCCTGGTCCCTGTGAACACCCACTCATTCTTGCCCACTGCACCTTCCTATGGGCCAGCAATGTCATTCATATCCTCCTCAATAGTTGGGCAAGGGCAGCATGAAGGGGAAGGGCTACACAGGAACCATGCAAGCTATGGTTGCAATAGTCTATGGCCCAGATTCTCTAAAAAATGCCTATCTTTAGGCAGGCGTAGAGTATCTCAGGTACACTACGCCGCCGTAACTTAGAGCGGCAGGTCCCGTATTCAGAAACATCTTCCGCTCTAAGTTACGGCGGCGTAGTGTATCTGATACGGCGTAAGCCCGCCTAATTCAAACTAGGCTGGTAGGGGGCGTGTTGTATGTAAATGTTATGTGACCCCACGTAAATTACGCTTTTATCAAACGTCGCATGCGCACGTATGCTCAGAATCGCGTCGAATTTTCAAATTAAATTACGCCCGCTCAATGCCTAGTCGACGTGAACGTAACTTACGTCCAGCCCCATTCACGGACGACTTACGCAAACGACGTAAAACAAGAAAAATTTTACGCTGTTCCGACGTCCATACCTAACATTGGTACGCCTCATCTACGCCTCATAGAGCAGGGGTAACTTTACGCCCAAAAAAGCCCTACGTAAACGACGTAAAAAAATGCGCCAAGCGCACGTACGTTTGAGAATCGGCGTATCTAGCTCATTACCATATTCGACACGTAAATCGACGGAAGCGGCACCTAGCGGCCAGCGTAAATATGCAACTAAGATACGACGGCGTAAGAGACTTACGCCGGTCGGATCTAAGACAAATCTATGCGTATCTGATTCTAAGAATCAGGCGCATAGATACGACGCCTCACACTCAGAGTTACGACGGCGTATCTGGAGACACGCCGGCGTAACTCCTACAAGAATCTGGGCCTATGTGCGGTACCTCATGATTTTCAGCTTGTGGGGCGCTCTACTAAGAATATGGAAACAGGAGTATACACCTAGAGGTGCCTTGAGAAGGACTCGTCGGTTAAGCTTTGGGTTTATTTGTATATTACATTTGGGATGAGTATGTGGTTGACCATACAAAGTCTCAGGCAAACAAACAAAAATGCAATATTTGTTTGGAGTCAGTTTATTTCAGGCCATTCAGGAAGATCTTTTATATAACACTATACATTATACATTAGTAACACAGTTAGAATGTTTCAGTTTTAACTGCCTTTTTGCCTTTTTTAATGTACATCACAATAGATAAAATAATGCCCAAGACAGAAGCGAGTAGCAGGGCAAACTCCACGTACAAGGCAGTGGAGGCATCTTTCATAGAGATGTCCAATCCCAGGAAACTGACGGATTCTGTTCTCTTGGTGGGTTCTGGGCTGCCGATTGTCTGAGTATTCCTGGTGGTGCTGCCGGTGCTGCCGGTGCTTGATGTGCTGGTGGTTGTATCTGCAGAGAAAAACAAGATCTTTAGTAAGAAGCTTAGCTATCCTTTACAAAAATAAATAAAATTCAAGCTGATTTGTCCTTGGGTCCAGTGACAGCCATATTATACAACTCCCCCGATCCCTACTGCTGACTACAGTAAAACCTTGGTTTGAGAGTAACTTGGTCTGAGAGCGTTTTGCAAGACAAGCTAAAATGTATAATACATTTTGACTTGATATACAAGCGATAGTCTTGATATAAGAGTAGCGGCAATGTGATAAGTTGTGTAACCATAAAATGTCCATCCACAAATGGCAGCCTCCCCAATAGCAATATGGTTACATTTAATGAAGGTACAACATTTAGAAACTCACATGGTTGATGATTAAAACAGTCAGTCTAAGACCCCTTTCACACTGAGGAGTTTTTCAGGTGGTACAGCGCTGCTATACCGCCTGAAAAACTCCTGCATGTGACGTCGTCCCCAGGCGACGTCACATACTGACGAAACGTACGTCGGGAGGAGGAGACGCTTTGACGTGCTGCGTCTAGGTCCCGGAGGACGGGCGTTCGTAGTAGCCGGCCGGCTCGAATTTTTTATGCTGAAACTGACTGTTTTTTATGTAAGTGCAATTGTTTTATTATCTACGGTACATCACTATGTGGATTTTATTTTCTTTTGGTGATATACATCGCTGTGGCTGCTTGTAAGAGTCCCTGTTGCTCTGGCTGGTGAATTGGAGGCAATCTCTTTAAAGGCCCTGGCTGGGTTTGGCCACAAGCGTTTTGTTTTTATATGTCTGGTAAGAGTCCCCCTTATTTGGTGATACCTATCGGTGGTGGCTTTTCCTTGGTGTGCTACTACAACTCGATTTATTTGCGGTACATCACTATATGATATATATTTTTTTCATGTACCTTGGATTTTGAACCTATCCACACAATTGGAGGATTACCATCTAGAGCAGACCTGGGCAAACTACGGCCCGCGGGCCGTATACGGCCCGGCGGACCTTTTAATCCGGCCCACCCCCGCCGCCGCTGCCACGTTAGTCACCGCGGCGGGGAACATAACAGACAGCGTTCGTTTGAACAGCTGTTTTCCCCGCCGCGCATAGACACTCCCCCTTGGACGGATATGTCCAATCGCGAGCAAGGGGGAGTCACATAGACACTCCCCCTTGCTCGCGATTGGACAGATCCGTCCAAGGGGGAGTGTCTATGGCATAGACACTTCCCCTTGGACGGATCTGTCCAATCGCGAGCAAGGGGGAGTCACATAGACACTCCCCCTTGCTCGCGATTGGACAGATCCGTCCAAGGGGGAGTGTCTATGCGCAGCAGGGAAAACAGCTGTTCAAACGAACGCTGTCTGTTATGTTCCCCGCCACGGTGATAAAAGTAGGCAGGGCCGGGAGGGGTCACTGTGCCCATCACACGCAGCCACTTGTGCCAACACATGCAGCCACTTGTGCCAACACATGCAGCCACTTGTGCCAACACATGCAGCCACTTGTGCCAACACACGCAGCCACTTGTGCCAACACACGCAGCCACTTCGCCACCATAAATTGTCGCCACTGTGCCAATCACACGCAGCCACTGTGCCAATCACACGTAGCCACTGTGCCAATCACACGCAGCCACTGTGCCAATCACACGCAGCCACTGTTCCCATCAAACGCAGCCACTGTGCCAATCACACGCAGTTACTGTGCCAATAACACGCAGCCACTCTGCCCATCAAACGCAGCCACTGTGCCCATCACACGCAGCCACTGTGCCCATCACACGCAGCCACTGTGCCCATCACACGCAGCCACTGTGCCAATCACACGCAGCCACTGTGCCAATCACACGCAGCCACTGTGCCAATCACACGCAGCCACTGTGCAATCAATTGTTGCCACTGTTCCCAAACACAGCCACTGTGCCAATCACATGCAGCCACTGTGCCAATCACACGCAGCCACTGTGCCAATCACACGCAGCCACTGTGCCCATCACATGCAGCCACTGTGCCAACACACGCAGTCACTGTGCCATCAATTGTTGCCACTGTGCCTATCACACGCAGCCACTGTGCCATCAATTGTCGCCACTGTGCCCATCAAACGAAACCACTGTGCCATCACACGCAGCCACTGTTTAATCAATTGTTATTGATTAAACAGTGGCTGCCTGTCCCCAGCCTCTGTCCCCTCCTGTGTCATGTCCCCAGCCTCTGTCCCCTCCTGTGTCATGTCCCCAGCGTCTGTCCCCCTCCTGTGTCATGTCCCCAGCGTCTGTCCCCCTCCTGTGTCATGTCCCCAGCCTCTGTCCCCCTCCTGTGTCATGTCCCCAGCCTCTGTCCCCCTCCTGTGTCATGTCCCCAGAGTCTGTCTCCCTCCTGTGTCATGTCCCCAGCGTCTGTCCCCCTCCTGTGCCATGTCCCCAGCGTCTGTCCCCCTCCTGTGTCATGTCCCCAGCGTCTGTCCCCCTCCTGTGTCATGTCCCCAGCGTCTGTCCCCCTCCTGTGTCATGTCCCCAGCGTCTGTCTCCCTCCTGTGTCATGTCCCCAGCCTCTGTCCCCCTCCTGTGTCATGTCCCCAGCGTCTGTCCCCCTCCTGTGTCATGTCCCCAGCGTCTGTCCCCCTCCTGTGTCATGTCCCCAGCCTCTGTCCCCCTCCTGTGTCATGTCCCCAGCCTCTGTCCCCCTCTTGTGTCATGTCCCCAGCGTCTGTCCCCCTCCCGTGTCATGTCCCCAGCCTCTGTCCCCCTCTTGTGTCATGTCCCCAGCGTCTGTCCCCCTCCTGTGTCATGTCCCCAGCCTCTGTCCCCCTCCTGTGTCATGTCCCCAGCCTCTGTCCCCCTCTTGTGTCATGTCCCCAGCCTCTGTCCCCCTCCTGTGTCATGTCCCCAGCCTCTGTCCCCCTCCTGTGTCATGTCCCCAGCCTCTGTCCCCCTCCTGTGTCATGTCCCCAGCCTCTGTCCCCCTCCTGTGCCATGTCCCCAGCCTTTGTCCCCCTCCTGTGCCATGTCCCCAGCCTATGTCCCCCTCCTGTGCCATGTCCCCAGCCTCTGTCCCCCTCCTGTGCCATGTCCCCAGCCTCTGTCCCCCTCCTGTGTCATGTCCCCAGCCTCTGTCCCCCTCCTGTGCCATGTCCCCAGCCTCTGTCCCCCTCCTGTGCCATGTCCCCAGCCTCTGTCCCCCTCCTGTGCCATGTCCCCAGCCTCTGTCCCCCTCCTGTGCCATGTCCCCAGCCTCTGTCCCCCAGTTTTCCAACAATGATATTTACTGCTTTTTATAAAGAAATACAATTGATTTTATGAGTTTAGCCTTTTGGCCCGGCCCTCCAAAATATTTTTAGTTTCTCATGTGGCCCCATCGAAAAAATAATTGCCCACCCCTGATCTAGAGTGTCAGTGGCAGTTCCTGATAAAGACCCTAGCTGGGGGTTCCAGCTGCAAGCCTTGTTTGCTTGCCCTTCTGGTAAGCGCATAATCATATATTTATCCATTTCACCGGTGGAGGATCTATGTTTGCCAGTCACGTTGTGTATGGAATTTTATATTTTCATTCACTTGATGCGAACTTTCACTATAATTTTTTGCCCATTGGACTTTATGGACATTATTTATATCAATTTATATATTTTTTATTATTCACTCTAATAATTTATATTCACTTATGGCAAGAGATTCTTGCCAAGAATCTCGTCGGGAAAAACTATGTTTTTTTCCTGATGAGATTCTTGCCCATGTGTACAGGACTATACATTGAAAAGCCCTATAATAAATATGCTTTCATTTTGACTGGATTGCATCGGCACTCTCTCCTCCTCAGTTGTCCCTCTCTTTGGTTTCTTTATATAAGCCTCTAGGAAAATATGTCCCATTTATCTATCAAAAGTGCTATACTGCACTAAACTGTTCACCAAACCTCTAAATTATTGCATTTGTTACTTAAAAAAAATCTGTAAAAAAATACAACATTTTTGTGTAATACTGTAATTCTTCACGATTTACTGGTGGTATGGCAGGGCAAGTTCTTCGCCTACATACTTTGTGCTAAAAAGCGTCCCTCCAACTGCTAAAAATCACAGCTCCCCCTGTTGTTTTGCGATGATTAGACACAAGAAAAGGATGTACAAGCAACAGACAAGTTCTACCAATTCCTCAATGACAAAGTTAAAGTAATAGTAAAGTCAGCTTTGTGATTTCTATCTACAGGTAAGCCTGTAATAAGACTTACCGTAGGTAAAGTGAATATCTCCTAAACGTGCGCCGCACACACATATACGTCGGCAGAATGGCACAGGCAGGCAAATGGGCGTACAGGTACATCCCTATGAATTTGCTGCCTTGCGCGCGCCCGCCGCATGAGCGTGCCCGCGGGTCCCACGAACTCGATGTTTGCCGGCGGCCTGCGATCAAGAGACCGAGAGGCAGAACGGGGAGATGCATTTCCCTGTTCTGCCTAGTCACATGACAGAGATCTACAGCTCCCTGTCATCAGTAGCAGTGATCGCTGTCATGTCAGCGGTAGCCCACCCCCCCCCACAGTTAAAATCAATACCTAAGACACACTTAACCCCTTGATCGCCCCCTAGGGGTTAACCCCCTTCCCTGCCAGTGTCATTTACACAGTAATCAGTGCATTTGTATAGCACTGATCGCTGTATAAATGACAATGATCCCAAAATAATGTCGCAGTCATGATAAAAATCGCAGATCTCCGCCATTACTAATAAAAAAAATGATTAAAAAAAATGCCATAAATCTATCCCCTATTTTGTAGACGCTATAACTTTTGCGCAAATCCATCAATATACGCTTATTGCGATTTTTTTTTTACCAAAAATATTTATAAGAATACGTATCGGCCTAAACTGAGAAAGAAATTCGTATTTTTTTTATATATTTTTTGGTGATATTTATTATAGCAAAACGTAAAAAAATATTGCTTTTTTTTTCAAAATTGTCGCTCTTATTTTGTTCATAGCACAAAATAAAAATCGCAGAGGTGATCAAATACTACCAAAAGAAAGCTCTATTTGTGGGGAAAAAAAGACAATTTTGTTTGGGTGCCCCGTCACACGACCGCACAATTGCCAGTTAAAGCGACGCAGTGCCGTATCGAAAAAAAAAATGCTCTGGTCAGGAAGGGGGTACATTTCTAAAAACCAGCAAGTCGGTCCCCTTATTTTAGTCACTATGACCTAGCATGACAACAACCCGGTTAGGTCATACAAAACTCCCCTTGACTCACCTCCAGGCCAATTCTCTGGTTGGAAACAAGGATGAGAGATATTCCGGGGATTGGGGAAACCATTACACCTAACAATGGATCTGTAGTATTTGGCAGAATCCTTGGGAATGCGAGGCTGAGCCGGGTCCGAGAAGTTCACGTAGTACAAACCAAAGCGTTCTGCGTAACCACTAGCCCACTCAAAGTTATCCATGAGACTCCAAGCTGAGTACCCACGCAGGTCCACCCCGTCCAGTTTGGCAGCTGTGTGGGAAAAAACATAGACAATGATTTTAAAATGTCAGATTTGTTTTTCCTAATCTAGATTTAACCACTAAGGCTTTGCCAACATTTCTCCACTAACTTTACATTGTAACAACGAATAGGAAGCATTCTTTAATACTTAAATATAAAGCCTAACCGCATCCAGACAGTGTTCGTCCATTTTCAGTGAAGTTTTGGCTAGGTTCTTTACCTTTCTAGGACCCCAGTGGAAAAACGTTCATAACTGCTAACATGGCCATGGAAGGTTGAGAGCTCAGCTGAAAACGAGCATACTGTTGTCTATAAATTGTGAGATATAACGTTTTAGGGGTACTCCATAAGAGGGGACTTAAAATGGATATATTACCGTATTTGCCGGTGTATAAGGCGATCGGGCTGTATAAGACGACCCCCTAATTTTACAGTTTTTTAAGATTTTTTGCCTGTACTCACCATACAAGACGACCCCCCTTCCGAGGCTTCCGACACTTCATATTCATCTTCATTCTTGCTGGAACTGGAGCCAATCATGACGAGCAATGTATTCTATTAATGAATACAAAGCCTGCTTGGATTGGCAGAGGCTGTAACATCATCAGCCCACGCCTCTCTGACTCTCAAAGCCAATCCGAGCAGGCTACTGTATGTAGCCTGCTCAGATTGGCAGAGGTTGTTACTCCAATCTGAGCAGGCTCTGTATTAATTTGAATACATCCCTCAACGGGATTGGCTATGCATCCTAGCAACCAACTACATGCCTACCCGCCCCCCAGGCCCTGACATTCAGACTCTGGGGAGCCTGATGTAAGGGGGAGGGACACTTAGGATCCTAATGCGAGGAGGAGGGGAGTCTTTGGGGACCCTGTTTTAAAGGAGAGACTCTGGGGACCCTGATGTAAGGCGTGGTAAACGCTTGGTACACTGATGTAATAGGGCTCCTCTGGGGACCCAGATGTAAGGGGGAAGCACTCTGGGGATTCTGATTTAAGGGGAGACTCTGGGGACCCTGATGTGAGGGGGAATCACTCTGGGGATTCTGATGTAAGGGGAGACTCTGGGGACCCAGATGTAAGGGGGAAGCACTCTGGGGATTCTGATGTATAGGGGCACTCTGATGTAAGGGGGGACTTTTATGAAGACACTTAATATAAGAGAGACTCTGATGGGGACTTCTGATGTATTTGTTGTGGGAATTGTCAAAGTTTGACATTTACAATATTGTTTATACTGTTTAAAAATAGATTCACTTTGTTTATAATAAAAGTTTCTGTCATATTTCAGGTTGACAGTAAAAACGTGTTCTGTCAGTAAATTTTTCATGTTTTTTCGGAAAAAAAAATGTTGTGGAGGGTTGATAACCCTTCTCATTGACATTGGCTTTAGATACACCTAAAATAATCAAGGTGGTTGGAGGATGAGGGGGTACATGTATGACAAGGATACTGTATGTACTTTTCCTAAAAAAATTCTGCAAAAAAAAAGTACAGTAAAACCTTGGTTTGAGAGTACCTTGGTTTGAGAGCGTTTTGCAAGACAAGCTAATTTTTTTTTTATAAATTTTGACTTGATATACAAGCGATGTCTTCATATACAAGTAGCATTATGTCACAACTGGGTATAAAAGAGAAGAGAGTTGCCTCTAATGCCCTGTACACACGATCACTTTTTGTGATGAAAAAAAATGTAATTTTTCCAACTTCATCATTAAAAATGACCCACCATCGTTTTTGAAAAATGATGAACAAAGTGACGGCACTCTAAAGGGGAAGTTCTATTCGCCTTGAGGCTGCTTTTAGCTGGTTACTTGTTAGTAAAAGACGATTTGTGCTTTTTTGTCTGTAATGCCCCGTACACACCATCACTTTATGTGATGAAAAAAAACGACGTTTTTAAAAACGTCACTTTAAATGACCGTGTGTGGGGGAAAACAACGTCTTGTGAAAAACGACAAAAAAAAAAATTGAAGCATGCTTCAATTTTATGTGTCGTTTTTCAAAACGTCGTTTTTTACTTCACAGAAATTGACCGTGTGTAGCAAAAAACGACGTTTAAAACAACGTTTTTACACCCGCACATGCCCAGAAAGTAGTTATGAAATGAGCTTCAAAGGAAAAACGTGGTGAACGTAACCTCGCTTTGCTAGAGCATTGTGAAAAAACGATGGTGTGTAGGCAACTTCGTATTTGAAAATTGAAGTTTCAAAAACGTCGTTTTTTACTTCACAGAAAATTACGTTTTTTTTCATCACATAAAGTGATGGTGTGTATGCGGCATTACAGCGTGATGAATGTGCTTACTCCATTATGAATGGTAGTTTTACCTCCCGTCTCAAAACTTGCTTCTGGGCATGTGCGGGTTTAAAACGTCATTTTTGCCCACACACATTTTATGACACAAAACATTTTAAAAAATGACATAAATTTTTTTTTTTTTTGTCATTTTTTAGAAGGCATAAAATGACATTTTGCCCACACACAATCATTTTAAATGACATTTTTAAAAATGTCATTTTATTTCATCACAAAAAGTGATCGTGTGTACACGGCATAAGTGTAGCAATATTGTTACATTTAATGAAGGTACAACATTTAGTAACATATTGCTACACTTAGAGACGCCTCTCTTCTCTTTTATACTCTGGAGCTCCTGCTGGATTTTGCTTCTAATCCCCTTGTGGAGGCTTCCATTTGTGGATGGACATTTTATGGTTACACAACCAATCACATTGCTATAATCTTTTTATATGGACTATAAACTGAAGGACCTATGAATAAATGATTGGGGAACGAATCATTTGAGTTTCCATTATTTCTTATGGGGAAATTTTCTTTGATATACAAGTGCTTTGGATTACAAGCATTTTTCTGGAACAAATGATGCTCGCAATCCAAGGATTTACTGTATCCTTCTTTCTTACCTCAGACAGATGGGAGTTTTACTACTGACCATTTCGACATTTATTCCCTGATGGAAGCCTCTAATTATGTATTTTTATGCATTTTAAATATATTTCTCAATGATATGCTCAGTTATAAGGAAATACTTCTGTTCTGTACCTTTCATGGCCTCGTTGATATAATATCTGTAGTAATGTTCTCTCCATACGTCTTTCAAGTTTGTCCCTTGTTCAGATATTCCGTTCTCAGTTATATAGATGGGGACGTTGTTGAATTCCTCCTTTAACCAGTTTAATAACCTTCGCAGGCCAAAAGGAGTCACCTTTAGCCAGACGCTGCCTGACCCAAGCCAGGTGCGGTCACTCAGTAGGTAGACTTCTCTGTCATGATAAAAAATATCTATTAGTTGGACAGATCGCCATCTCATACACATCCAGGCCTCCTGAAAGCCAGCAGTGTAGGGAAAAGGTTTAGATAAAAGTTGGTGGGCAAATGCTAAAGGGAAGAATTCCCCAAATACAGGCCATTTGAATTTCCTGATTTTCATATGCATGATTTTAAAGAGCTGGTCCATCCAAAGATAATATTAAAGTTGCAGCAGTGCCGTAGTGACATCTCCTGGCTTCCTAAGGCCATCAATTGTGAGATTTCCCTGCTAGACCCTGGGTCTGCTTTTGCCCATCTTTAGGTGTTTCCCTTCTCCCAGCTATGTTCCTCAAACTATAAAGCCTCGTACACACGACCGAGTTTCTCGGCAAAAACCAGCAAGAAACTTGCTGGGTTTTTTTTTTTGCCGAGGAAACCGGTCGTGTGTACACTTTGACGATAAAACTGTTGAGGATCTCGTCGAGCCAAAAAGAGAGCATGTCTTCTTTTTCCTCGACGGGAATGGGGAAATTTGGCCGAGATCCTTGACAGCCTAACAAGGAACTTGACGAGCAAAACTATGTGTTTCGCCCGTCGAGTTTCTCGGTCGTGTGTACGAGGCTTTTGGCCTCATGCACACTGGACGTTTTTGGACGTTTTTACAGCAGCTGTTTTTGGCAGTAGACGTTTTTTTCTACAGTCAATAAACTCTCCATCATGTTATCCTATGTGTCCATGCACACATAGGCTGTTATCAGCAGTTTTGGGCAGTGGCGTTTTTGAGCAGTAAAAAAAACTAGTGGGTTCCGAGAGACGTTTTTCAGCTGTAAAAACGCTCTAACGCTGTTAAACGCTCAAAAACTCACCAGCGTTTTTGATCCATTGAAAAAAAAAGAAAAAAATGTTTTTTCTTCAACAAAAAAACGCTAAAAAGTGCTAACGCGGAAAAACGCTAAAAACGCTAATAAACGCTAAAAAACGCTAATAAACGCTAATAAACGCTAAAAAACGCTATTGAAAAAACATTGAAAAAGCTGAAAAAAGTTGAAAAACTCACTGCTAAGCTACTGGCGTTTTTATAACGTTATTTTAACAACCAGTGTGCACAAGGCCTAAAAGTTAAAAAAACAAAAAAACATCAGGAACAGTTGGACCACCTTGTTAAGGCTGTATCTGATGTGTATGGCTGGGTATGTAAGCACAGACATCTCACTGGCACAGCTTGAGGCTCTGAAGCCTCGTACACACGACCGAGGAACTCGACAAGGCAAGTTTCTCCATTCCCGTCGAGGAAATAGAGAACTTGCTCTCTTTTTGGCTCGTCGAGTTTCTTGACAGTTTCCACGACGAAAATGTACACACGACTGGTTTCCTCGGCAAAAAAATATCTCCCAGCAAGTTTTCTTGCTGGTTTTTGCCGAGAAACTCGGTCGTGTGTACGAGGCCTGACCGATACATTAATGGCCGAAATTGTTGGCACCCCATAATTTTTTCCAGAAAATCAAGTATTTCTCACAGAAAAGTATTGCAGTAACACATGTTTTGCTATACACATGTTTATTTCCTTTGTGTGTATTGGAACACAACAAAAAAAGGGAGGAAAAAAGCTAATTGGACAAAATGTCACACAAAACTCCAAAAATGGGCTGGTCAAAATTCTTGGCACCCTTTCAAAATTGTGGATAAATAAGATTGTTTAAAGCATGTGATCTTCCTTTAAACTCACCTGGGGCACGTAACAGGTGTGGGCAATATTAAAATCACACCTGAAAGCAGATAAAAAGGAGAGAAGTTCACTTATGCCTCGTTTCCACTGAGTGGATCGGTTCGGTACGGTTCGGTGCGCTATTTTGGGTGTTTCCATAATGAAAGTGTGCCATTAAACCGAACCGTACCGGACCATTCTGGGTCCTGCTTCAGATGTGGGGCCATGGAAAATGGAACGGTTCCATTAGGGCGGAGATACAATACATTCCACTGATTGGTGGACGAGCTAGGCATTTTTTCTAAACCCTGAATGGTCCCTGACGGTCCGATTTGCAGTGGAAACGCTCACGAGAATAGACCGGTCCCATTCTAACCACTCCAAATTTACTGACCCGAACCGTTCCGTTCAGTGGAAACAAGGCATAAGTCTTTGCATTGTGTGTCTGTGTGTGCCACACTAAGCATGGACAACAGAAAGAGGAGACGAAAACTCTCTGAGGACTTGAGAACCAAAATTGTGGAAAAATATCAACAATCTCAAGGTTACAAGTCCATCTCCAGAGAACTAGAGTTTCCTTTGTTCACAGTGCGCAACATTATCAAGAAGTTTGCAACGCATGGCACTGTAGCTAATCTCTCTGGGCGTGGACGGAAGAGAAAAATTGATGAAAGGTTGCAACGCAGGATAGTCCGGATGGTGGATAAGCAGCCCCAAACAAGTTCCAAAGAAATTCAAGCTGTCCTGGAGGCTCAGGGAGCATCAGTGTCAGCGCAAGTTATTCGTCGGCATTTAAATTAAATGAAACGCTATAGCAGGAGACCCAGGAGGACCCCACTGCTGACACAGAGGCATAAAAAGCAAGACTACAGTTTGCCAAAATGTACTTGAGTAAGCCATAATCCTTCTGGGAAAACGTCTTGTGGACAGATGACACCAAGATTTTTGGTAAAGCACATCATTCTACTGCTTACCGAAAACAGAATGAGGCCTACAAAGAAAAGAACACAGAACCTACAGTGAAATATGGTGGAGGTTCAATGATGTTTTGGGGTTGTTTTGCTGCCTCTGGTACTGGGTGCCTTGAATGTGTGCAAGGCATCATGAAATCTGAGGATTACCAAAGGATTTTGGGTCGCACTGTAGAGCCCAGTGTCAGAAAGCTGGGTTTGCGTCCGAGAGCTTGGGTCTTCCAGCAGGACAATGACCCCAAACATACGTCAAAAAGCACCCAGAAATGGATGGCAACAAAGCGCTGGAGAATTCTAAAGTGGCCAGCAATGAGTCCAGATCTAAATCCCATTGAACACCTGTGGAGAGATCTTAAAATTGCTGTTGGGAAAAGACGCCCTTCCAATAAGAGAGACCTGGAGCAGTTTGAAAAGGAAGAGTGGTCCAAAATTCCTGGGTGAGAGGTGTAAGAAGCTTATTGACGGTTATAGGAAGCGACTGATTTCAGTTATTTTTTCCAAAGGGTGTGCAACCAAATGTTAAGGTAAGGGTGCCAAGAATTTTGACCAGCCCATTTTTGGAGATTTGTGTGACATTATTTTTCAAATTAGCTTTTTTTCCCACCATTTTTTTGTTTCCTTCCAATACACACAAAGGTAATAAACATGTGTATAGCAAAACACGTGCTACTGCAATACTTTGCTGTGAGAAATACTAAATTTTCTGGAAAAATATCTGGGGTGCCAACAATTTCGGCCATGACTGTATAAAAACCCAGTTGGAGGTTTAGGGCCAGATCCACAAAAGGGATACGACGGCGTATCTGCTGATACGCCGTCGTATCCCTGTTTCTATCTATGCGACTGATCCACAGAATCAGTTACGCATAGATAGGCAGAAGATCCGACAGGTGTAATAGTTTTACACTGTCGGATCTTAGGATGCAGTACCGCGGCCGCCGCTGGGGGGAGTTTGCGTCGTAAACCAGCGTCGGGTATGCAAATTAGGAGTTACGGCGATCCACGACGGTTTTTCGCGTTCGCTACGTCGCCGCTAGTCTAGTTTCCCGTCGCAAATTTACACTTTTTTTTTGGTGCCCTAACTTTAGTCAGCAAGCATATTGCTGTCTAAAGTATGGCCGTCGTTCCCGCGTCGAGATTTAAATATCAACGTTGTTTGCGTAATCCGTACGGGAATACGGAATTATGCTACGCGTGTCGCCGTTCGAAAAAATGGCGTCACGGCGCGCAAAGCACGGCGGGAGTTCGGAAACAAAGCATGCGCAGTACGTCCGGCGCGGGAGCGCGCCTAATTTAAATGGGACTCGCCCCATTTGAATTGGCCCGCCTTGCGCCGGCCGGATTTAGGATACACCGCCGCAAATTTCCAGGTAAGTGCTTTGTGGATCGGGCACTAACTTGGAAAAATTGCGGCGGTGTAACTTAAATCCGAAAAATTAAGTTGCGCCCGAGCTTCGTGGATCTGGCCCTTAATTCTTCAGGATGTCGCAAAAAAAAAAAAATTAAATATGGACAGACCTTTTAAGGACAGATTTATTTTAAGATCACGTCTACATTTTATTATTGTTTATTTCATACTCATTTTGTAAAACTATGACTAGTAAAAGAAGAAACTGGGAAACACAGCCAACTGCCATTTTTATCCTACTTTTTTCACCACTGGCCAACATAAGACATTTTCCAGTATGGTGTTCTTTTTTTTAATCTGATAACTGGCTTTCCCAACTGATGTCCTGCTTAGATCAGTTGTCTTTATGACTATGCCATGACTTGCATTGTGCCCTGTGGGAGTGTTGGAGTTGAACAGAAGCCCGCCACCATCATTGCCAATTATAGGGGGAGATTTACTAAAGCTGGAATGTGCAAAATCTGGTGCAGTTCTATATAAAAACCAATCAGCTTCCAGGTTTTATTGTCAAAGCTTAGTGTAAAAAGCTAAAGTTGGAAGCTGATTGGCTACCGTGTACAGCTGCACCAGATTCTGTGTGTACCAGTTTTAGTAAATCTCTCCCATAGGGGAGGATTTGCTACGACTGGAGAGTGCAAGTTCTGGTGCAGCTCTGCATAGAAACTAATCAGCTTCCATTTTTTATTTCTTTGTCAAAGGTTAATTAAACACGCTGGCCCTGATTCACATAAATCGGCGCATATTTATGCGCCGTAGCGTATCTCTTTTACGCTACGCCGGCGCATCGCACAGAGACAAGCACTGGATTCACAAAGCACTCGCTCCCACTCGCTCTTAACGATACGCTGGGTTTCCTCGGCGTAAGCCAGTGTAGGTGGAAGTGGGCGTGAGCCATGCTAATGAGGCGTGACCCCATGCAAATGATGGGCCAAGCGCCATAGAAGTACTTAAAATGAACGGTGCATGCGCCGTCCCGTGGCCGCATCCCAGTGCGCATTCTCAGAATCACGTCGAAACAACTGCCTAAGATGCGTCGAATCACTGCCTACGACGTGAACGTAACCTACGCCTAGTCATATTCACGTACAACGTAAACGACAAAAGATACGACGGCTTGTGTTCCCTGGTCCATACCTTTGCATGAGTTGGGCCTCCTATATGGGGAATAACTTTATGCCGGACGTACGACTTACGCAAATCGCGTATATGATGCGCCGGGCGCAACTACGTTTGTGAATCGGCGTATCTCCCTCATTTGCATATGTGCATAGAAAATCTATGGGAGCGGCAAATGCGCCCGGCGTAAATATGGGCCCACGATACGACGGCGTAGGCAAGTTACGGCGGTCGTAGAAAGCCTATTTTTAGGCGTATCTCAGATTGTGGCCACGGCGCACAGATACGACGGCGCATAGTTACACTTACGCGGCGTATCTCGAGATACGTCGGCGTAAGTGCTTTGTGAATCCGGGCCGCTGACGTTAGAAGCTGATTGGCTATCAGGCACAGCTGCACCAGATTTTGCACTCTCCAGTTTTAGTAATTCAACCCCATAGTATCAAATATGTGATTTAACTGAGATTTATTATTTAAAATGACCTTTAGTTTGCTTTGTATTTTGAAATGCCAGTTCTCTGCTGATACTAACAGCCTGCAAAGTCAGAGGCGATCCAAACACAGTTCAACCATCTGGTCAATTCACCACCAATGGTCAAAAATGTTGCAGAACAGGTCACCTGAGCAGAAGTGTCAGGCAGCCCGTCCGATCCACGGTGTATATTTCATTAAAAGCGGAGTTCCACCAATTTTTTTTTAGAAGTCAGCAGCTACAAATACTGCAGCTGCTGACTTTTTATATATGGACACTTACCCGTCCAGGGCGCCTGCTATGTCGGCACACGAAGCCGATCTGTCCCTCGGCTCTTGGGTGGCGGCGCCGCCATCTTCGATAAGAGGGGAATCAGGAAGTGAAGCCTTGCGGCTTCATTTCCTGGTTCCCTACTGCGCATACGCGAGTAGCGCAGCGGGGGTGAAGGAGGAGGGGCAGGACATGGCGTCGATTACCACAGATACTGCGGCGATCTATGCCCGGAAGTGGGAGAAAATACCTGGATTACACAGGTATCTGCTCCCCCCTGAAAGGTGCAAAATGTGACACCGGAGGTGGGGTAATCTGAAAAGCGGAAGTTCCATTGTTGGTGAACGATTTATTGTTGGAACAACGACTACAATAAATGTCCCTTTGTTAAGATTTACCTGTCTCCTTGGTAAGCCTGGTAATCTAAATCATAGACAGCTCGCGCCGCCAGTGCTGTAGTGTAGTGGTTAAGGCCAAAGAAATCGTATGTCCCTTTAATCCTTTGCTTCTCACTTTCTGTGAACTCTGGCAAACTGTGGTAAAAAAAAAGCAAAAACATAACATTAAAGGACACTTATGGAAAACCAGCATCCAACCGACTCCCGATCAGCGCTCTCAGCCAACTGTTGTGTGTACTAGACATGTGCAGACTGGAATATTTCATTTAGTTTTTTCGTTTTCGTTTGGAAAATAAATGTATTTAGTTACTCCCGAAAATCGTTTTGATTTATTTTGTTTTTTGTTGGGGAATAGCTTTCGTCCGAAAATCCAATAATACTTGGTTTCTGTCGAATGGTCAAAAGAATATTCGCCGGAACGTCGAATCTTTGTTGGTTTACGTCTAATGGTCAAAAAAATATTCGACGGAACGTCGAATCGTACATTTCCGTTCGAATATTCCGCCTACAAGAATTCTAATGTTGTATGACTAGTAATAATGTCGAATCTATTCTCTATAATGTAGAATCTATTTTCTCATAAATCGAAATCTATTCTCTGTAATGTCGAATCTATTATTTCTATAGTGTCGAATCTTTTCTCTATAATGTCGAATCTTTTCTCTATGATGTCGAATTTTTTCCCTATAATGTCGAATCTCTCTATATCGAATTTTTACCGCAACGAAAATAAGAAAATAAAGTATTTTTTATGTCGGATCTTTCGGTTTTCGTTTCTTGCACTTTCGTTATCGTTTGTTAAAACGATAACGAAAAAAACAGATTTTCGGACGAAAATGCATTCTAACAAAAAAGAATGCACATGTCTAGTGTGTACCTGGCTTAAGTCTCATATGTACCATCAGCCCTGATCAATGACCTGCGCTGTGCTACCCAGGGACGTGTGGTGAGGGGAGTGGCTGGTGAGGCTCTGGCTAGTTTTAGAGCCAGATACACACAGGTTACATACGCCGCGAACAATAGAGTGGGAGCAATAATTCTAGCACTAGACCTCCTCTGTAACTCTAAACATGTAACCTGTAAAAAAAAAAATGAAAGCGTCGCCTATGGAGACTTTTGACCACTTCCATACCGCGTCATTGTGAAATGGCGGCGGCAGGAACCCCTCGCCGATCCGGGTGGACGTCATATGACGTCCTGTATTCCCGGCGATCTAGGGCGCGCGCGCGGCAAAGCTTGTGACCTGGCGCGGGTGCCCGGCAGCCGCGATTGCCGCCGGGTGCCCACGATTGTCGGTAATCACGGCAGGAGTGTGGATCTGTGTGTGTAAACACACAGATCCACCTCCTGTCAGCGGTGAGGAGACCAATGTGTGTTCCCAGTACAGAGGAACACACATCGGTCTCCCCCCCTTGAGAGTCCCCTCCCCCCTACAGTTAGAACACACTTTAGGGAACATATTAACCCCTTCAACGCCCCCTAGTGGTTAACCCCTTCCCTGCCAGTCACATTTACACAGTAATCAATGCATATTTATAGCATTAATTGCTGTATAAATGTGAATGGTCCCAAAAACGTGTCCGATGTGTTCGCCGCAATGTCACGGTCACAGTAAAAAATCGCAAATCGCCGCCAATACTAGTAAAAAAAATTATAAAATAAAAATGCCATAAATCTATCACCTATTTTGTAGACGCTATAACTTTTGCGCAAACCAATCAATATACGATTATTGCGATTTTTTTTACCAAAAATATGTAGAAGAATACGTAAAATTGTGATATTTATTAAATAAAAAAGTAAAAAATATTGTGTTTTTTTTTTTTAAATTGTCGCTCTTCTTTTGTTTATAGCGCAAAAAATAAAAACCGCAGAGATGATCAAATACCACCAAACGAAAGCTCTATTTGTGGGGAGGAAAAAAACATAAAGATCTAGTTTGGGTACAGTGTTGCATGACCACACAATTGTCATTCAAAGTGCAACAGCGCTGAAAACAAAAAAATTGGTCTGGGCAGGAAGGGGGTGAAAATGCCCTGTATGGAAGGGGTTAAGTACTGAATTTTGGCTCATCCTCTCAGTCTGCTGCAAACAGAATATGTCAGCTTGTATTTAAACTGGCTGCTCTGTATGTAGCTTCTGACAGGCTGCGCAAGGACCCATGTATCTCTGGAACCATAGATGATAGGAGGAACGTTTCACCAGTGGTTGGGTAGGACTTCAGTTGCCTTCCCCCCAAATTTGGGGTCTCTGTGACCCCTGGTCGCCGAGCTATGACCCTCGAAGTCGATCATTTTTTTTTTTTTTTAGGCCCTGCCTCCCCTGACTGCATGTCCCTGGTGCTACCGTGTTTCCCCGAAAATAAGCCCGGGTCTTATATTAATTTTGGCAACAAAAGACACAGTAGGGCTTATTTTCGGGGTAGGTCTTACCATGTAATGTGCTGTCTTCTCTCCCCCTCTCCCTCCCTGCCTGTCAGGAATCCCCAGTGTGAACTGAGTTAAAATGCTTGTAAAATCTTATAATCCACACTATTACAGTATTATATAATGTACAATGTGTGTGTTTCTGTAATATAATTGTGCCAAATACCTTCTTTATAGCGCCGCTCTACACTTCTGTGACCCAGCGGAGCTCTCGTCCCCGCATTTATATTACAGAAACACTCACATTATACACTGTACATTATATAATACTGTAATAGAGTGGATTATAGGATTTTAAAAGCATTTTAAACTAGGTCTTATTTTCGGGGTAGGGGTTATATTGCAACCCTCCTGGAAAATAACGCTAGGTCTTATTATCAGGGTAGGTCTTATTTTTGGGGAAACAGGGTACCCAGCTTAGAACCACATAGCTTTTCTCCCAAAAATGGTCATGTAGTAGCACAAATGTGGGTCACGTCCCAGTTCATTCCTATGTAAAAACCTGCTGCCACAAATGGTCGCTTGGAATACATTTGTCCAATAGGAATGAATGAGGCTGCAGCGCACATGTGCACTATGAAGCAGCCATTTCATGCTCATGTGTGCATACTGTATTCAAATGTCATGTGTCATTTAACAATGGTCTATGTGCATACTGTACTCATGTGTCATGTAACAAAGGTCCCTGCATATACTGCACTCATGTGTCATGTAACAAAGGTCCCTGCATATACTGTACTCATGTGTCATGTAACAGAGGTCCCTGCATATACTGCACTCATGTGTCATGTAACAAAGGTCCCTGCATATACTGCACTCATGTGTCATGTAACAAAGGTCCCTGCATATACTGCACTCATGTGTCATGTAACAAAGGTCCCTGCATATACTGCACTCATGTGTCATGTAACAAAGGTCCCTGCATATACTGCACTCATGTGTCATGTAACAAAGGTCCCTGCATATACTGCACTCATGTGTCATGTAACAAAGGTCCCTGCATATACTGTACTCATGTGTCATGTAACAGAGGTCCCTGCATATACTGCACTCATGTGTCATGTAACAAAGGTCCCTGCATATACTGCACTCATGTGTCATGTAACAGAGGTCCCTGCATATACTGCACTCATGTGTCATGTAACAGAGGTCCCTGCATATACTGCACTCATGTGTCATGTAACAAAGGTCCCTGCATATACTGCACTCATGTGTCATGTAACAGAGGTCCCTGCATATACTGCACTCATGTGTCATGTAACAAAGGTCCCTGCATATACTGCACTCATGTGTCATGTAACAAAGGTCCCTGCATATACTGTACTCATGTGTCATGTAACAAAGGTCCCTGCATATACTGCACTCATGTGTCATGTAACAAAGGTCCCTGCATATACTGCACTCATGTGTCATGTAACAGAGGTCCCTGCATATACTGCACTCATGTGTCATGTAACAAAGGTCCCTGCATATACTGCACTCATGTGTCATGTAACAGAGGTCCCTGCATATACTGCACTCATGTGTCATGTAACAAAGGTCCCTGCATATACTGCACTCATGTGTCATGTAACAAAGGTCCCTGCATATACTGCACTCATGTGTCATGTAACAAAGGTCCCTGCATATACTGCACTCATGTGTCATGTAACAGAGGTCCCTGCATATACTGCACTCATGTGTCATGTAACAGAGGTCCCTGCATATACTGCACTCATGTGTCATGTAACAAAGGTCCCTGCATATACTGCACTCATGTGTCATGTAACAGAGGTCCCTGCATATACTGCACTCATGTGTCATGTAACAGAGGTCCCTGCATATACTGCACTCATGTGTCATGTAACAAAGGTCCCTGCATATACTGCACTCATGTGTCATGTAACAGAGGTCCCTGCATATACTGCACTCATGTGTCATGTAACAAAGGTCCCTGCATATACTGTACTCATGTGTCATGTAACAGAGGTCCCTGCATATACTGCACTCATGTGTCATGTAACAGAGGTCCCTGCATATACTGCACTCATGTGTCATGTAACAGAGGTCCCTGCATATACTGCACTCATGTGTCATGTAACAAAGGTCCCTGCATATACTGTACTCATGTGTCATGTAACAAAGGTCCCTGCATATACTGCACTCATGTGTCATGTAACAAAGGTCCCTGCATATACTGCACTCATGTGTCATGTAACAAAGGTCCCTGCATATACTGTACTCATGTGTTATCTGACATGTAACAAAGGAGCCCATGCTTACTGTGCTCATGTGTCATTAATGCTACAACTAAGCCCAGGAGTGGGTGAAATGCGTTAGAGGGGCTTTTGAAGTCTTCGAATTGGGCAGCTTTGGAATGCGCTTCTATCTTCTGCTTGTTGTCTATCTATTCGGGTGGAATAGGCCCCTTTGTAGCTGCAACCATCCGTATGTGGGAATATCACTCAATTGAAAGCATTGGAGCTTTGAGAGACACTCTTATCTTTGTATTTGTTAACAGAGGTCTCTCTCCATGCTGTGCTTATGTGTCATGTAGCATGTAACAAAGGTCCCTAAGCATACTGGTCTCATGTGTCATGTAGCATGTAACAAAGGTCCCTATGCATACTGGTCTCATGTGTCATGTAGCATGTAACAAAGGTCCCTATGCATACTGGTCTCATGTGTCATGTAGCATGTAACAAAGGTCCCTATGCATACTGGTCTCATGTATCATGTAGCATGTAACAAAGGTCCCTATGCATACTGGTCTAATGTGTCATGTAGCATGTAACAAAGGTCCCTATGCATACTGGTCTCATGTGTCATGTAGCATGTAACAAAGGTCCCTATGCATACTGGTCTCATGTGTCATGTAGCATGTAACAAAGGTCCCTATGCATACTGGTCTCGTGTGTCATGTAGCATGTAACAAAGGTCCCTATGCATACTGGTCTAATGTGTCATGTAGCATGTAACAAAGGTCCCTATGCATACTGGTCTCATGTGTCATGTAGCATGTAACAAAGGTCCCTATGCATACTGGTCTCATGTGTCATGTAGCATGTAACAAAGGTCCCTATGCATACTGGTCTCATGTGTCATGTAGCATGTAACACAGGTCCCTATGCATACTGGTCTCATGTGTCATGTAGCATGTAACAAAGGTCCCTATGCATACTGGTCTCATGTGTCATGTAGCATGTAACAAAGGTCCCTATGCATACTGGTCTCATGTGTCATGTAGCATGTAACAAAGGTCCCTATGCATACTGGTCTCATGTATCATGTAGCATGTAACAAAGGTCCCTATGCATACTGGTCTCATGTGTCATGTAGCATGTAACAAAGGTCCCTATGCATACTGGTCTCATGTGTCATGTAGCATGTAACAAAGGTCCCTATGCATACTGGTCTCATGTGTCATGTAGCATGTAACAAAGGTCCCTATGCATACTGGTCTCATGTGTCATGTAGCATGTAACAAAGGTCCCTATGCATACTGGTCTCATGTATCATGTAGCATGTAACAAAGGTCCCTATGCATACTGGTCTCATGTGTCATGTAGCATGTAACAAAGGTCCCTATGCATACTGGTCTCATGTGTCATGTAGCATGTAACAAAGGTCCCTATGCATACTGGTTTCGTGTGTCATGTAGCATGTAACAAAGGTCCCTATGCATACTGGTCTCATGTGTCATGTAGCATGTAACAAAGGTCCATATGCATACTGGTCTCATGTGTCATGTAGCATGTAACAAAGGTCCCTATGCATACTGGTCTCATGTGTCATGTAGCATGTAACAAAGGTCCCTATGCATACTGGTCTTGTGTGTCATGTAGCATGTAACAAAGGTCCCTATGCATACTGGTCTCGTGTGTCATGTAGCATGTAACAAAGGTCCCTATGCATACTGGTCTCATGTGTCATGTAATCCTATGCATACTGTATTCAGGTGACATGTAACATGTAATGCTCACCGACTTTCAGGCAATCCAAAGGCAAGGCTCCTCTCCCGCACTTGGGTCTTCATGACTTCAGGGTAATCGCCTGTTTTGAATATTGGGTATGCAAACCAACCAGCAAAAAACTACGGCAAAAAGTAGAGAACTATAATTTATTTGATAAAAATCTATTATCTAAATAATGCAATAGACACAGGACTGAACCTTCTATAAAGCTAAAACTGTCAGAAGCTACAAATACTGTAACTGCTGACTTTTTAATATAAAGACACATACCTGGCCAGGGATCCAGTGATGTCGGCGCCCCAAGCTAATTCATCAATCAGCTTCGGGTACAGGTGCCGGCATTGTAAGTAATGGAAACCATTAGTGAAGCCTTTAGGTTTCACAGACGGTTTCTTACGCCGCATGCACGAGTCGTGCTGCGCTTTATGAAAGGTCCCGCCATCTTCTGGGACTTGTGTGTGTCCCAGAAGGCAGCAGGGGTGGGGAGAAGGAGGAGGGGCCGGAAATGCTCATAGATCGGTCCTACCCAGAAGTGGGAGCGGGTACCCTATTAAAACCAGGTACCCGCTCCCCCTCTCCCAAAAAGTGCTAAATGTGGCAGTGGAAGCAGAGGAGTTGGCAAGAAAACAGACAGCCATGAAAAAAAAACTATTCACACCTTCATCATGCACCGCGTTTTTAGGTGCATTTGTCACGTGACAGCATAGGGCAGCCCATTCACTTGAACGGGCTTGCCCTATGCACAACATGATTTGTGCACAGCACTGAGCCAAACATGATTTGCCGTACAATACATGTGCAAAAAAAATAAAAAATTCAGGACTGCTTGCGCAATAATGGCATCGTAAGCGAGTTGTGGATTTTGCCACTTTGTTTTTTTTCACGTTTCTGCAAATACGATCATAAATGCACGTTTCCACCTGCGTTCCTGGAAAGCTTTGACATGAATGCAGCCTAACTGCTACATCTGCAGGACAGCTTGGTCTTTTGGTTAAATGTTGTACATTGCAGATCAGGAATTTTACCTGGAAGTGGGAGTGGATACCTGTCAAAACCAGGTACCCGCTCCCCCCTCATCCCTTGTGACAAATGTGGCATTGGAGGGGGGAAGGATGCAAATAAGCGGAGTTTCCTTTTTGGGTAGAGCTCCGTTTTTAACCTCCCTGGCGGTATGATTATTTCAGATTTTAGGTGCTGAAAGCGGTACCATTATTTTGCAAGGAAATTTGGCGTTTTATACTGTAAGCCTGTAATTCTTAGGAATAACTCACTTAAATCTGACCAAACAAGAGTCTAGTAGGCATCCCGGGTATGAAAAATTTTGAAAAACAAAATTATAAATTATAATATAATAAATAATTATAAATAATTATAACAAATAATAATATAATTATAATAAAAATTATTCAATAATGTGATCAACTCAAAATCACTGAAATGTACTCAGTTGCAGAATTGTCGCTGTCATTACTTTTATTTTTTTATGACGAATTTCCCCACAAATCGCTATCGCATAATTCTGCAAGTGATTATAATTTATTATCGCTGTTTTATAGCTGCTCTAAAACCACTTTTGACATAAAGGGACACTTTTGGTTGCTATGGACAATCTCCAGTTTCCAGGCAGAAAGAACAGTTTTTATTATATAAAAGTATATGTAGGACACCGCGCAGACCACTAGGGACAAGGGGGGTGTGTATTTTTTACATACAGTACTGTAATCTATAAGATTACAGTATACTGTATGTAAGGTGTTTGTTTACTTTTTTGTATTTGGGGCCGTTCTCCGCCCCCGTGCGTCGTAACGTCGCAGGGAACGGAGATCGGCGGCACACGGGCACTGTGAATCGAGCGAGAACCCGCTCGCTCACACAGCGCGGCGGCTTTGCAGGATCCAGGGACAAGGTAAGTAACTTTGTCTCGGGCTGCAGCGAGGCGAGCCCGAGTCTGACTCAGGGATACCGCTCTTGGTATAATAATCTTACCCCGAGCCAGACTCAGGAATACCGCTAGGAGGGTTAAGCTGCAATATATGAAATTTGGGGTTTTGGGTTTGATACCACTTTATTTTTCAAACAGATACAACGTACCAGCAAGTATCTTCGTGCCGCATCCACATCTTCCTGCTTGTATGGGTTGATGGGTTCGGCCCAGTCACAGTTGATGGTGATGGCGATTTGTCCCCCCTGTGTGGCTCTGTATTTGTCATTGTACAAGTGCCAGGCCTCAGCATGAGCCTTTATCAAGTTGTGTCCTGCCACATACACCGAAACACCGGGGGAGTAAATTCCTGGTAATGGAAAGAGAACATTACTGATCAACAAGGTCACCTCAAAGCGCATGTGTCATTTTATACAAGTTTAACCAATGGCAAAAGTTTAGCTTTGGATAGAGTGGTCAAGGGTTATGATACCTGTTTTTTATTTTTTCATTGTGGTCTGTGTTCCCGATGGGGAGATTTACCCTCTATGCTTATCAATGGAACCACTGTCACTGGGGGGTTGATTTACTAAAGGCAAATAGACTGTATATTCCATAGATTCAGGGCTGGCCCAAGACATTGTGTTGCCTGGGTCAAGAATGAAATGATGTCCCCTCTCCCAAAAAAAGAAAAATCACGCCCACCAAAAGGCCCACACATCCATTATTTTATATCATGATAATGAAAATTCAATTTATCATAAAGTCAAATTTGCATGCAACAGCACCTTGTCTATATGCAAAATTGTATAACAACCCGTTATGTTCAATTCAAAGGGGCAGGCTAGGGCAGTATAGGGACGTTCTAGGGTAGTATAGAGGCAGGCTAGGGTAGTATATCGACAGGCTAAGACAGTATAGGGGCAGGCTAGGGTAGTTTATACTGTAGACAGGCTAAGGCAGTATAGGGGCAGGCTAGGGTAGTTTATAGACAGGCTAGAGTAGTTTATAGACAGGCTAAGGCAGCATAGGGACAGGCTGGGGTATTATATAAACAGGCTAAGGCAGTATAGGGGCAGGCTAAGGTCGATTTTACTGTAGACAGGCTAAGGCAGTATAGGGGTAGGCTAGGGTAGTTTATAGACAGGCTAGAGTAGTTTATAGACAGGCTAGAGTAGTTTATAGACAGGTTAAGGCAGCATAGGGACAGGCTAGGGTATTATATAGACAGGCTAAGGCAGTATAGGGGAAGGTTAGTATAGTATATGGACAGGCTAGGGTAGTAAATAGACAGTCTAGGGCAGTATAGGGGCTAGGGTGACCACGTGTCCCGGATTGCCCGGGACAGTCCCGCATTCTGCAGGTCTGTCCCGGGCACCTTCACACTGGGACAATACAGTGTCCCGGAATGTAACTGACACAGGTCTTAGCATGAACCCCTCAGAGCTTAAGATGTGACACCCCCCCAAAAAGTGAAGAACTACAGGTCCCAGCATAGATCTGTGAAATCTATGGGATCACACCCTTAGATTTCATGGGTTCATGCTGGGAGTTTCAAATTTGGGGGGTCACATCTTTAGATATCAGGGGTTCATGCTGGGATTGGTAGTCCTTTACTTTGGGGGTGTGTGACCTCCCCGAAGTTAAGGACTACAGGTCCCAGCATGACCCCCCCCCCCCCCCCAGAGCTGAAGATGCAAGACCCCCCACCCCCTAAATAGTGAAGAACTACAGGTCCCAGCATAAACCTGTGAAATCTATGGGATCACACCCTAATGCCGCGTACACACCATCACTTTCTGCGATGGAAAAAAACGTCATTTTCAAAAACGTCAATTTAATTGACCGTGTGTGGGCAAAAACGTCGTTTTATGTCTTCTAAAAAACGACAGAAAAAAATTGAAGCATGCTTCAATTTTATGTGTCGTTTTTCAAAAGTGCACTTTTTACCTCACAGAAATTGACCGTGTGTAGCAAAAAACGTCGTTTTCTAAGACGTTTTTTCATCTACGCATGCCCAGAAGCTAGCTTCAATGGTAAAACGTGGTGGAACGTAACCTGACTTTGCAAGATCATTGTGAGAAAACGATGGTGTGTATGCAACTTCGTCTTTGAAAATTGAAGTTTCAAAAACGTCATTTTTTACTTCACAGAAAGTGTCGTTTTTTTTCATCACATAAAGTGATGGTGTGTACGGGGCATTAGATCTCAGGAGTTCATGCTGGGACTTGTAGTCCTTTACTTTTGGGGGGATGTGACCCCCAAACGTGAAGGACTACAGGTCCCACCATGAACCCCTCAGAGCTGAATATGTGTGCCCCCCCCCCCTCACCAGTGAAGTCCCAGGATGAACCAGTGAAATCTATGGGGTCACAAAAAAAAGGTATATGAAAGCGGGGGGGTGTCCCTGAATGGCAGTTTGGAAATATGGTCACCCTAATAGGGGCGGACCAGGGTAGTATTGGGGCAGGTGGAGTGGCCTGGGGGACAATTGTCATCATGATACACAAAACTGCTGGGAAAATAGAAGAGAAGGAGAGGCGGCCGTGGTTTAATTTGCTGCCCCTCTCAAAGTGCTGCCTGGGCCCAATGGGCCGGCCATGCATAATAATTAATAAATCCAGTGAATTACGGTATGTAATTTCATAACCCTTACCGGGTGCAAATGAGCCTTCTCCGTATCCGAGATAGGCAATGATATATGGCTCGTTGAGGGTGATCCAGAACTTCACTCTGTCCCCCAGTCTCTGGAACAGCACTTCCGAGTAGTCTCTAAATCTCTCCACTATAGTTTCATTTTCCCAGCCACCTACATTCTGCAGAGCTTGTGGCAGGTCCCAATGATACATTGTCACCTGGATGTAAAGATATATTTGTTTTACTGCCAAGTATTGATAAAGCGAGCTAGATGGTGATAGGACATTGCAAACGTTGAGTTGGAATAAGCAATCTCTTCCATTAGGCTGTGCAGTCTTGTAACAATGAGGTTGATTTACAAAAGGCAAATAAACTTTGCACTTTGAAAAGTGCAGTTCCACTCTGCAAGAGCCCCTGCTCCAGATCTTAGTAAATGAACAGAACCTCTGTTGACTTCCATCATCCAATCATGTGCAAGCAAAAATGCTGTTTTTTTTGTTTCCTTGCTTGTGATTGGGTATTCTTTGCAAGTGAAGCTTTACCTCATTTACTAAGCTTTGGCGCAACTGCACTTTGCAAAGTGAACAGGTTTTTTGCCTTTATTAAATCAACCCCAATGTCTCAGAAGTGAGCAGCTTCCAGAAATACTTATTTCCATAAATACCTAGAGCAGTGGTCTCCAAACTGCGGCCCTGGGGCAAGATGTGGCCCTATGCTTGTTTTTATTTGGCCCTTGGGGCACTATTCCTTCTACTGATACAAGACACAATTCTGCCAACTGAGAACCAATAATGGGGCACCATTTGTCCCACCGACACCACCGATAATGGGGCACTATTCCTTCCTATGATACCAATGGTGGAGCACTATTCCTCCCACTAATACCAAATGTGAAAATGTTTTCTCCCACTGATGCTAGGAATATTTCCACTCCCGCCAACCAAAATCCGGCTCCTCTAAAGTCTGAAGGACAATAAACTGGCCCTTTCTTCAGAAAGTTCAGAGGCCCCCGACCTTGAGGAAAGGCAAGCAATCAGGCCACAAGATCTATTTTGGTCAATCACTAGCTTTCTCTTGAGAAAGATAGTTGGCAGATGGTGCCTTCTGCTACCTATGAACATATAGATTACTATTAAATTTAAACTACAACGTAGACATATGTTATATTGAAGCTATTATAAACAGACAGATGAATTGAGTAACAGAAGGCATTAAATACTTAGGATTCATGGAGAAAATGATGTTCGAGGCTCCCTTCAGTACTTGTCTCTTGATTAAAGCCTAGGCCTTTAGTTTGAAGATTCTGCTGAAAGGGAGGATAAATGTTCCGATTGGCTGATCCTCATCTTCAGCAGAAACCACATGACCAAACACCTAAGCTCTTGGTCATGTGATCAGCACCAGCACCAGTGGAAGCCTGATGCAGAATATTTACCTATCTGAGCAAGGCTGAAGGGATGGATTAAAGTTATATTTTGAGCCAAAATGACCTTATCCGAGGTCACAAGAGCCACCAAGGTAGCAGTCAAAGGTTCTATCCAGCTTACGGTGATCAATCTCATTGCCGGTACTTCCATAATCCCCTCTCCAAAGGTTTGCCTGCTTGGCCTGGTGGAGGACGTAGCCCCTAGGTTGGTAGACAGGACTCTGATTGGTCTTTTACTATTCTATGCCAGGAGTGCCATCACACTACACTGGAAGAAGCAGGCATCCTCACCGCTTACTGCATGGAAATGTTTAGTTAATGGCACTCTTCCTTATTATAGAGACACATAGAGACACCTTCACAGAGGTTGCCCCAAGAAATATGAAAAAATTTGGCCCAAATGGCTTTCAGAACCATCCATGTAGGTGGATAACTAACAACTTTTACCGGCAACCCCACCTACACTCTCTATTAGCTGGAATATCAACTGTGTTTTGGTTTTGTGGTTGTAAGTAGTTGATAGGGACACTCCGGTTGGTGGTACACAGGTCTTGATACTGGTAAATCCGTTATAGGTGAGATACAGTTGGCTAAGCTACCCTGTTTTACCATATATTACTCCTTGTGACTTATTCACCCCTGCGTGGGAAAAATGCAGAAACTGTAAGTTTGTTTGCTGTTTGTCTTATACGTACATTTGCACGTTATGTATTGCACTAAAAAAACTAAGAAAAGGCTTCAGCTAACTTGTGGTCATCAGTGTCCTCTTTATTGAAAAGGAAAAAATGTTGGACTTTGAAGACTGGAGTTAAGCCTCGTACACACGATCGGGATTTCCATCGGAAATTCTTGACGGGAAAATTGAGAACACGCTCTCAATCTATTTCTGTCGGAATTCCAGACCAAAAGCTACCATCTGACTTTTTCTGTCTGGAATTCCAACCGTGTGTACGGGGCTTTAAAGTGCAAGAGTATCTCCTAGTTGAGCAGTTACCCGTATTTGCCGGCGTATAAGACAACTGGGCGTATAAGACGACCCCCTAATTTTCCAGCTAAAATGTTGGTTTTGGGATATACTCACTGTATAAGACGACCCCCTTCCGACTAGTCATGCCTCGCCTCACCTCACTGTGCCATTACATGCCAGACTGTGCACCATTACATGCATCACTGTGCCCAATTACATGCATCACTGTGCCCAATTACATGCTTCACTGTGCGCCACTACATGCCTCACTGTGCCCAATAACATGCCTCAGTGTGTCACTGCTTACCTTATCCGTGACATGCAGACCGCGTCCGTCCATTTTTCAAAAACCGCGCCCCTCTTTCTAGTGTTCCGTGATAGGCCGAACACTCCGCTTCCCAGGGGACACTGTGTTTAGTGTTCCGCCTATCACGGATGCCCTCTCGTCCTCGGTCTCGGACGAGAGGGCTTCCGTGATAGGCGGAACACTAAACACAGTGTCTCCTGGGAAGCGGAGTGTTCGGCATATCACGGAACAGCAGAAAGAGGGGCGCGGCTTTTCAAAAAAGGACGGCCGCGATCTGCATGTCACGGTCCCGGATAAGGTAAGCATTAGGTTACCGGCGTATAAGACGACCCCCAACTTTGAAGAAGAATTTCAGGGGTTAGAAAGTCGTCTTATATGCCAGAAAATATGGTACTTTGGTCTACATTGGAAACAAAAATGTTTGGCTTACCTGGGGAGTAATACCGGCATTCAATAAGGTATCAATCAGACGACTGTAGTAATTGATCCCTGGTTCATTCACAAAGTTTTTTGTACCGTCTGGGAGAACTCTCGGCCAGGAGATGGAGAAGCGGTAGTGGGTGACCTTCAGACTCTTCAGCATCTCTACATCTTCATCAATGCGGTAATAACTGCTGCACGCTACATCTCCAGTTCCTCCATCTACAATCTTTGACTCTGTGTGTGAGAATTGGTCCCAGATGCTAATCCCTTTCCCGTCTGCTCTCCAGGCTCCCTCAATCTACAGATCAGAAAGGAGATGGGTTAGGGCACAATACATTCCTGGGTACATGTTGAGATGTGAACGAATGATTTAATGATATATAAAAAATAATAAGAGTGGTCCGAAAATGGTGGATGAGCCATTTGTGAAAACTGTCCAACTGCACAACAACCCTTTGTTACTTTAAGTGGACCATTTATTATTATTATCATTATACAGGATTTATATAGCGCCAACAATTTGCGCAGCGCTTTACACCATCAGGGAAGACAGTACAGTCACAATACAGTTCAATACAGGAGGGATCAGAGGGCCCTGCTCGTTAGAGCTTACAGTCTAGAAGGGAGGGTCAAGTGGAACAAAGGGTAGTAGCTGTGGGGGATGATTAGATGGACAAAATTAAAATACAGTTGTTAGGTGTGGGTAGGATGGGCTTCTCTGAAGAGGAGGGTTTTCAGGGATCCTCTAAAAGCTAATAGAGAAGGAGATGGACAGACAGATTGGGGTAAGGAATTCCATAGGCTTGGAGAGGCTCTGGAAAAGTCTTGGAGACGAGCATGGGTGCAGGTGATGAGAGAGCTAGAGAGCAGGAGGTCTTGAGAAGAACGAAGAGAACGATTAGGTTGGTATTTAGACTAGGTCAGTGATGTAGCTGGGGGCAGAGTTGTGGGTGGCTTTGTAGGTAGTTGTTAGTATTTTGAATTTAATTTGTTGGGTGAGTGGAAGCCAGTGGAGGGATTGACAGCAGACACAGAGTGGTTGGTAAGGTGGATGAGTCTGGCAGCAGCATTCATGATGGACCGAAGGGGGGATAGAGTATGCAGAGGTAAGCCAATGTGGAGGGAGTTGCAGTAATCGAGGCGAGAGATGACCATGGAGTGAATTAAGAGTTTTGTTGTGTCATTGGTTAGAAAGGGGCGTATTTTGGAGATGTTGCGGAGGTGGAGGCGGCAAGATTTAGACAGTGATTGGACGTGAGGCTTAAAGGAGAGTTCAGAGTCCAGGACTACTCCTAGGACCTTGGCATGCAGGGATGGGGCTGATAGATGTGACATCAATTTTGACAGAGAGATCAGGGGAAGAGGCACATGGGGGAGGAAAAATTATAAGTTCCGTCTTGGATAGATTAAGTTTGAGGAAGTGAAAAAAAAACAAAAAAAAAAGTTTGAGGAAGTGGCGTGACATCCAAACTGATATATCTGATAGTAAATTAGTGATACGTGAGGAGAATTAGGGAGTGAGGGAGTGAGTTGAAGGGCAGAGAAATGGATTTGGGTGTCGTCAGTATAGAAGTGGTATTGGAAGCCGCGGGAGGCTGACCAAGGGGGGAGGTGTAGATTGAAAATAGGAGAGGTCCAAGAACAGAACCTTGGGGGACCCCAACAGAGAAAGGAGAGGAGGAAGTAGAGTTGTAAGTAACGCTAAAGGTGTGGTTGTATAAGTAGGTAGAGAACCAGCGAAGAGTACAGTCACGGAGACCAAAGGTGTTGAGTTTTTTGAGGAGGAGGGGGTGGTCAACCGTATCAAAGGCAGCAGAGTGGTCCAGGAGTAGGAGTACAGAATAGTGTCCCTTGGTTTTGGGCGTTAGAATATCGTTTGTTAGTTTTAGGAGAGCAGTCTCTGTGGAATGTTGAGGACGAAATCCAGACTGAAGGGGATCAAGAAGGTTCTTATCAGCAAGGTGGACGCTCAGTTGGTTGTAGACTAGATGTTCAAGGAGTTTGGATAAAAAGGGGAGCATTTACACATGATGTGGGTCTTTTAGGTACTGGGACCCCTCCTGCTGTCACATAGACCTGGTCCCTGCTCGTTTCTAGAGTTCTAAAGCAACTGAGACACATTTTTCATGATGTGCTTAACACCTACCCCAACTGAATGGAGGAAAGGGCCAAAAATGGAGAGCATGCAAGGAAAAAAAAGTGCAGCTGCTCCAGAGCTTAGTAAATGAGCAGAAGCTCTGCTGACTTCCAACATCCAATCATGTGCAAGCAAAAATGCTGTTTTTTTTTAATTTTCCTTGAACGTGATTGGGTATTCTTTACAAAGTGAAGCTTTACCCCATTTACTAAGCTCTGGTGCAACTCCACTTTGCACAGTGCACAGCCAAATTTCCTTCAGTAAATCAACCTCTATGGGGGTTATTTACGATAGGCAAATCCACTCTGCACTACAAGTGTACTTTCAATTGCAGTCACTGTAGATCAGAGGGGGACATGCAAGGAAAATAAAAAACAGCATTTTTGCTTGTACACGTTTCACGATTGGATGATAAAATTAGCAGAGCTTCCCCTCAGATCTACAGTGACTGACTTACAAGTGCACTTGTAGTGCAGAGTGGATTTCCCTTTAGTAAATCAACCCCTATGAGTCGCTTCTCTACATTTATACTTCAATTGCCCTGGAGCAACTGCACATGGAGAGTGCTACTGCACTTTGCAAAGGGCACAGCTTTTTTCCCCTTTCAACCCTATAGTGTAGCAATATAAAATACCAGCATTTATTTAGATAAAAAGCTACTCACAAAACCAGGTCAAAAACAGCATGTAAACCAGATTAGTGCAGTCAGCACCCTGACGGGTGTTATTATGTTACCGCTGTTGCTCCACCCAACGTGTTTCATCCGGTAGGACGTCATCCAGGGGTACAGGAGTTACGTTACTTTTGAAAGCATTGTTCCTGAGCCTGGGACTTTGCCATCGATCCCAGTGGGATTTCTCTCTAAAAGTGTAGCCAGATCTCCATCTTTGGGGTCTTACCTGTCGATAAGCAGCTTGTGAGGGAGGTGTATATACACGCAGCATCTTTGGATTTGGGCGTCACGCATATGGACTGTTTTGTACTGTGCACTTATTTCTATATTAATTATTTTTGGATGGTTTTGAAATTATCTATCTTGCATGAATTCGGCTTGTTTAAACACTTTATTTGTTTTCATTTGATTATTGATGCACTAGGACTTTATCTGTATAGCGCACCACGAGTGCAGCTATCACGGATTTCGTTTTTAGTCACTGAAATTATTTTACCTTTGAAACTCAACACAATTAATTGTAATCTTTGAAAAGGAATAGCTTTGGCCAGAGTTCCATGTCAAGTAGGCAGTTAGTAATTTTCAATGTTTAGCAATCTGCAGCAACCAGTCAAAATGAATCTTTAACTAAAATGGCTACAGTAACCCCACATCTGATCAGTCACTACAGGTTATTGCAGTTTCACAGGAAAATATATGCTTATGCCTGTCAGGGAAACTATCCAGAAAAGCACCATTACTGTACCTGATAAGAAGAGGAGGCCACACCCCAAGCGAAGTCAGGGCGAAATTCATCATACAGGAATTCATCATCTCTAGACTGTAGTATTCCATTGTTGCGTATCACCTCAGTGTAATAAATGGCTGTGCGCTTGGCTGTCCTTGGGCGATTGGGATTATTGAAATCCACATGATGAAGTCCATACCGGAGTCGGTATCCTTGTTCCCACTCAAAGGTGTCCATTAGGGACCACGCACAGTAACCCTTTAGATTGACACTATCTATGCTGTAAGCTTCAAAAAAAAGAAAAAAAAAGAAAAATCAAATTTTATAGTTTTATAGGAACATCCTCCAGTACAATCAACAATCGGTACAATCGTTTGTTTTCACTATGCAGTAAAACCTTGGTTTGAGAGTAACTTGGTTTGAGAGTGTTTTGCAAGACAAGCTACATTTTAAAATACATTTTGACTTAATATACAAGTGATGTCTTGATATACAAGTAGCGTCATGTCAACCAAGTATAAAAGAGAAGATGGGCCTATAAGTGTAGCAATATGGTTACATTTAATCAAGGTACAACATTTGGCCTAGGTTCACACTGCTGCGAATTCAAAATCGCGGTAAAAATCGCAATTTTACCGCGATTTCGCGGCTGCGGTTTTGCCGCGATTTCGGCCGCGATTTAAGAGACATCGGTGCAGGGTTCAATGTAAATCGCGGCCTGAAATCGCAAAAAGTAGTACAGGAAATACTTTTTGAAATCGGTGCAGCGCCGCAGATGCGGTGTCGCACCGATTAGGACGGTGCCATTGCCGACAATTGCCGGCAAATGCCGCCGATTTGAGATGCGATTTGACATGTGAAATCGCATCTCAAATCGTACCCAGAAACATATTGCTACACTTAGGGGTTGATTTACTAAAACTGGAGAGTGCAAAATTTGGTGCAGCTGTGCATAGTAGCCAATCAGCTTCTAACTTCAACTTGTTCAATTAAGGTTTGATAAAAAAAAAACTGGAAGCTGATTGGTTTCTATACAGAGCTGCAACAGATTTTGCACTCTCAAGTTTTTGTAAATGAACCCATTAGAGGCGCCTCTCTTCTCTTTTATACTCTGTAGCCCCTGCAGGATTTTGCTTTTAATCCCCTTTGGAGGCTTCCATGTGTGGATGGACATTTTATGGTTTTACAATCTATCACATTGCTATAATCTTTTTATATGGACTATAAACAGAAGGACCTATGAATAAATGGTTGTAGAGTGAATCCTTTGAGTTTCCATTATTTCTTATGGGGAAATTTGCTTATATATACAATTGCTTTGGATTTGTTTTTTATTTTCTAAATAGGTTCCTTTACGCTAGTGCATTGTTGGTTCACTTACCTTTCCCTTCCATTTCCCTTCTAAATGTTTTTTTTCTTTGTCTGAATTTCTCAATTCCTGTTTCTCCTCAGTAAACTTGCCACCATCATCCGAGCGGTGGAAAGTCAACCAGAACAGCTTACTGAACAGCTTACTGAGGAGAAACAGGAAGTGAGAAATACGGACAAAGAAAAAAAACATTTAGAAGGGAAATCAAAGGAAAAGATAAGTGAACAAACAATGCACTAGCTTAAAGAAGTTGTAAAGGAAAACTGAAATGACTGTTTATAGGGTATAGAGACATAATAGTTAACTGATTCCTTTTAAAAAATTATTAAAAATAGATAAAAATCAATCATATAATGTGCCTGCAGTTTCTAGTTTCGTTTTTGCATGTTGTTTCCTGCTTCTGTGCTGTACAGAGCCACAGAGCCAATACAGGGCAGTGATGGTTTGGAAAACAAAACTGATTGGTGCTGTGGGGTTTTAGACACAGTAATCACACCTCCTTGATTAGTGACCACAGAGAGAAAGCTCCCAGTACTGTGGTTATCAGGAAACAGACAACCAGGAAGTGTGGAGATCAGAGAAGAATTACAGCAACTTGAGAGCAAAAACGAACAATGAGGACATGAAAACAGCACTGCATTAAGGTAAAGAAAGCTATTAAGATAAAAAAAAATCCTTTATAATCCCTTTAAAGGAACCTATTTAGAAAATAAAAAACAAACCTTTACAACCCCTTTAAGCTTTGGCAGAAAACATGGAAGCTGACTGATTTCTATGCAGAGCTGCACCAGATTTTGTACTCTCCAGTTTTAGTAAATCAATCCCTATGACTTGGAAAGTAGTAAAGCCAGCAGACCAAAATGACAAGACAATTTTCAAAGGGAAGTCATCAGTGGCAGCCTACATAACGATAGATAGAGATAGAGATAGATAGACAGACGTTCAGTTTACAGACCTTTCATGGCTTCATCAACGTAGGTCTTGTAATATTCTATTCGGGCAATGTCATCAAAATCTGGGTTACTGTCCATTGAAAGTCCACTTTCAGTGACATAGATTGGAACATCTCCGTACTCTTCTTTAACCCAATTAAGCAGCCTTCTCATTCCCCAAGCTACTGCCCTGTAAACATCAAAAAAGGCTGTGGTAGGCCAACTATCATCGAATCTTTCTACAATGTCAATATCAGTACTGAAAGATGGGGGGTGCGGGCTGAGAATTTTCTGTTGAACTATTTTGGTGGTGTAGATGTTAATACAGAAAACATCAGCTGTGCCCTGGATATAGGTCTTCTCTTCATCTGTAAAAGTTGGAAGTCTGGAGGATGAAAGACCCTGTAGCTCACTCTTGTTGGAGACTTGCCATTTCATGGCCTCAGGGTAATCACCGTTTATGAAGATGGGATGAGCAAACCACCCCAGTGCGAACTGCAGGTAACGGTCAGCAGCTTCAATGTCCTTTGGGTCTGTTCGGTCATTGGGTTCCGCCCAGTTTGTGTTGAGGCTTAATGAGATCACACCTTGTTGGCTTCCTCGATAATTATCATCATAAGTATGGTAGACTTTGGCGTGGGCTCTCAACAAGTTGTGACCTATTCTGTATGGAGCATAGCCAGGGTCTTTTACTGCAGGTGGGTGTATACCAGTCCCATACCCAGCTGTTGCAATGGTGTAGGGTTGGTGGAATGTCATCCAGAACTTGACCCTATCTCCAAATGTCCTAAAGCAAAAGTCAGCATAGTCATTGAAGGCTTCAATCACAGCGTCATTCTCCCAGCCACCCAAATCTTGGAGAGCTTGGGGAAGATCAAAGTGGTAGAGGGTCACCATTGGAGAAATGTTACTTGCTCGTAGACCATTAATGAGTCTGTTGTAGTAGTCAACACCTTTGTCATTGGGCGTGCCTTGTCCAGTTGGAAATATTCTAGACCAGGAGATGGAGAAACGGTAACTGTTCACTCCTAAGCCTCTAAGCATGTACAAGTCTGCATCTAGCTGGTGGTAACTGTCAGATGTTATGTCCCCATTGTCATTTGCAAATGTATTTCCAGGTACATGTGTAAATGTGTCCCAAATACTGGGCCCCTTTCCATCTTCATTCCATGCTCCTTCCACCTGGTAGGCTGACGTTGAAACCCCCCATTTAAAATCTCCTGGAACAGCTGAAAAATGATACATGTCTCTTTCAAAGGCTGTCTGCCCTGAAAACTTCTCCCACACAACTTTTGCTTTTGAAGGAACCTCCGACGCTGGCTGGGGAGCCAATTTTTCAGACTGCAGCCACTTTTCACTTGGAAACTTTTTGTCAGCTTTTAAGCTAGGAAAGCCATTGTTTGCAATAATTGAGGCGTATGAATAGGCAGATGCTTTTGGGGTACGTTGTCTATTTGGGTTTTGGAAATCAACATGATGTAAGCCAAACCTCTGGCTGTATCCCTCAGGGCCCTCGAAGCCATCCAAGAGGGACCGGACTATGTAGGATCTTATAACTACACCGTCAGAATTGAATGCTGCAAGTAGAATAAAGAGGCACAACGGTCACAATATGTAAAAATATGTAAGACAGGGTAAAAAAGTACTTATTGTATCAACTGTATACTAGACATGTGCATTCGTTTTCGTTAGTATGCATTTTCGTCCGAAAATCTGTTTTTTTCGATATCGTTTTAACAAACGATAACGAAAGTGCAAGAAACGAAAACCGAAAGATCCGACATAAAAAATGCTTTATTTTCGTTTTCGTTGCGGTAAAAATTCGATATAGAGAGATTCGACATTATAGGGAAAAGATTCGACATCATAGAGAAAAGATCCGACATTATAGAGAAAAGATTTGACACTATAGAAATAATAGATTCGACATTACAGAGAATAGATTTCGATTTATGAGAAAATAGATTCGACATTATAGAGAATAGATTCGACATTATTACTAGTCATACAACATTAGAATTCTTGTAGGCGGAAAATTCGAACAGAAATGTACGATTCGATTCGTTTGAACAATCAACAGAAACCAAAAATATTCGACGTTCCGTCGAATATTCGACCATTCGACAGAAACCAAGTATTATTGGATTTTCGGACGAAAGCTATTCCCCAACGAAAAACGAAATAAATCAAAACGATTTTCGGGAGTAACTAAATAAATTTATTTTCCAAACGAAAACGAAAAAACGAAACGAAATATTCCAGTCTGCACATGTCTACTGTATACTCCAATAAAGCATGAAAAATTTGCATTTAAAGCTCCAGAAGATACCTATTGACCAATAAGAGTGTCCATCAAAGCAATTGGAACTTGAATGTCCTGTTTGGTCCTTGGGTACCACCCAGTTTTTGTTGAGGCTTAATGAGATCACACCATGTTGGTTTCCCCAAAAATTATCATCATAAGTATGGTAGACTCTGGCATGGGCTCTCAACAAGTTGTGACCTATTTTGTATGGAGCATAGCCAGGGTAGCCAACCTTCCTGATGTGGCCCCTCTCTAGCTCCAGTAGATACCTATTGATCAATAAGCGTGTCCATCAAAGCAATTGGAGCTTACAAGATAAAGAATTAAAAAAGCTGATGAGTGGGGGAAGAGGTGAGATGCTGCTCACCCACACTATGCACAGACACTATCCACACTAGGCACCCACACAGACACCCAGGCACTGTAGTGCCCCTAGAGGGGAAGCAAAGTGGGTCTTTCCATTATGATGGAGATTGGGGGGTCTATTACTCCACTTTCTTACACCAGCTTTGAGGCATTTTTTCTCCCACTGACCACAAGTTAGGGACAAAATATTACTAACCAATGCACCCTGTAGGCTGTGCTGTATCTTACAGTCCTGTCCACTGCACTGCATTCACAATTTCCCACATTATACTTCTGACCCCTGATCTGTATTTGCCATGTTGCTAATTATACTCTTGACACTTGCACTGTATATGCTATGGTGTACATTATGGGCTAGATTCTTAGAGGAGATACGACGGTGTATCTCCAGATACGCCGTCGTATCTCTGAGTCCGGCCGGTCGTATCTATGCGCCTGATTCATAGAATCAGTTACGCAAAGATTTCCATTAGATCCGACTGGCGTAAGTCTCTTACGCCGTCGGATCGTAACTGCATATTTACGCTGGCCACTAGGGGCGTGTACGCTGATTTACGCATCAAAATATGTAAATCAGCTAGATACGCAAATTCACGAACGTACGCCCGGCCGACGCAGTAAAGTTACGATGTTTACATTAGGCTTTTCCCGGCGTATAGTTACCACTGCTATATGGTGGCGGAAGTGCGGCGTACCAATGTTAAGTATGGCCGTCGTTCCCGCGACTAAATTTGTAAATTTTACGTTGTTTGCGTAACTCGTCCATGAATGGGGATGGACGTGATTTACGTTCACGTCAAAACCAATACGTCCTTGCGGCGTATTAGGAGCAATGCACACTGGGAGATTTCCACGGACGGCACATGCGCCATTCGTGAAAAACGTCAATCACGTCGGGTCACAGAACATTAACATAAAACACGCCCCCCTGTCCCACATTTGAATTAGGCGGGCTTACGCCGGCCGATTTACGCTACACCGCCGCAACTTACGGAGCAAGTGCTTTGAGGATACAGCACTTGCCCGTCTAAGTTGCAGAGGCGTAATTTAAATCGGATACGTTACGCCCGGGCAAAGTTACGCGGATCTACCTGAATCTGGCCCTATATTTCTCTGTCCCCTACACTATATAAGTTATATTGTATGTTATACTCCTGACTGCATTCACTGTTTTGTATATTATGATTTTGACTCCTGTGCTGTATATGCTATGTTGTACATTAAATAAAGTGATATCAAGGGTTCAGCTTAATTAATTTATTTTCATTTTATTTATTTATTTAGATGTTATTGATTTTTTTATTGATTTTTTTTTTTTTTATTTGTTTATTTTTATTTTGTTTATTTTATTTATTGATTTTTTATTTTATTTTTTATTGATTTTCATTTTATTTTTTTATTTTTTTTTTTTTTTATGGTTGAACTTGATGGACTTGTGTTGAACTTGATGGACCTGGCTAACTATGTAACTATGTAGCTTTAAAAAAAAAAAAAACATTCAATACTCAGCTGCTCTGTGCAGTGGTTCCTCTTCTTCTCGGGTCCCCCTGGCTCCTCGCCCATGACCAGTGCTCTCAATAGCAAGCTGAAGGGTCCAATGATATCAGCTGGCTGAGGATCTACTGTTGAGGGAGGGGTATGTTGTTGCTTGCTGCTGGAGGGTCAATTAAAGTGGTTGTAAACCCTTTACAACCACTTTATGCTACAGGTAAGCCTTATTATAGGAGATATCGCCTGTCCCCTGCATGTGCCGATCTCATTGGCACATGCGCACTAAAGCATACTGAAGCAATGGCACATAGGCGCTGTTGCTTCAGTCAGTGTGCCGTTACCAATGGCTCCCACGTGCATGTGCGGGAGTGACGTTATCACGGCTCTGGCCAATCACAGCGCCGGAGCCACGATACCCGGAGTAAAACCCCTGGGAGAGATTACGCCGGCCGAAGAGGGTACGAGGACCACTGCGTAGGCTTCGATGTAAGGTAAATAATTCATAATTAGCTAGTATGCTATGCATATTAGCTCATTATGCCTTTGTCTTGCAGGTTTGTTTTTTTATAGGTTTTATAAAAACTTTAATGCTGGCTGTTGGGGGATCTATTGTTGCTGGCTGCTTGAGCATCTATTTTTGCCAGGGGGATTTATTGTTGAGGGAAAAGCAAAACTCTGAAATAACTAACTAACTAATAATAACTTAACTATTACTAACTATTAAAATATAGGTATTGGAATTTTCTTTTTTTAAATGGCTGTCAGTAAATGTAACAAATGTGAATTTATCAGAAGTTACGAATTATCCGTAATAACGAATGCCGTATCTAAATGAATGGAACGTAACAAATTAATAATAAAAAAAAACAATAATAATAAAAACGTATTATAATTATTAACTATTTTTTTGTTCCGTTCCATTTGTTTAGATGCAGCATTCTTTATTTGGGATATTTCGTAACTTCAGAAAAATGTGTATTTGTTATGTTCACTAACAGCCAAATTTGAAAGGAAATTCCAATGCCTATAATTTATTTTTAAGTTAGTTATTATCAGTTAGTTATTATTTAGAATTTTAGAATTTCTGGATTTTTGAATTTTAGAATTCTGAAATTTAGATTTTTCAAATTTCCAAATTTTAGAATTTACGAACTTTCGAATTGTAAAATATTTTAGAATTTACAAAAAAAAAAAAAATTAAATGAAAACTAACAGATTTTTCGGCAGTGCACATGTCTACTGACAATTGAGTGGCGAAGTAAGATAAGTATCAGTGGGTTGAGAAGCTAAGAGGCAAAGTAACATTTATTCTTTACAGTAAATGCAAATTCTCAAGCATTTTAAATATCACATTTCTTATTAAATGGGCATTACCTTTAAGAGCTTCATTGATGTAGGAGGTCAGGTACTGCACTCTGGATGTGTCATTGAATACATCTCCTGTAGTGGATGTTGGCATTCCATTGCCAGTTATGAATATTGCCACTACTGCTTTCCCATACTCTTCCTTGACAAAATTCAAAAGCCTCCTGAGGCCCCATGGCACCACTGAGATCCATGGAGAGGCCGTGGTTGGCCAGGATGGATCCACGTGTGTAGTAAACCCACCAATGTTTTCATAGCTGGACTCACAAACAGAGCTGCTAGAGACATTGACCAGTCGGGATGTGTAGTGTGAGATCCCAATGAAGTCTGCAGTACCTAAAATATAGCTTTTCTCCGCTTCAGTAAAGGTGGGCAATGGAGCCACTATGGTGGGGCACTGGGTGTTCTTCTGGTTTACCTGTGTCTTCAGAACCTCAGGGTAGTCTCCATTCAACAGAATAGGATGAGCAAACCACCCCAGCATGAACTGGACATATCGCTCTGCAGCGCTCACACTTTCTGGGTCATTGGGGTTAGCCGGCTCTGCCCAGTCAGAATTCAGAGAGATGCCCACCGCTCCTAATTGCTCAGCACGGTACTTTTCATCAAAGACATGCCAGGCCCTTGCATGAGCCTTCACAATATTATGGGTAACCTGTGAAAACAACATAAGAAAGAGAGTGTTATGGATCAGGCAGCTCTACTTACAGAATGATAAATCGTAGCGTTTCAAATATGGCTAAAGTATATGTCAAGCCAAAACGTTTGCATAGGATTGGGATTACAACCCCTATCAAATTTTACTGCTGTCCACAGCAGATTTTCTCTTACTTTCGGGAGCTCTCCTCTCACTTTTCTGTTGTACCTTAAGACAGAATGTGTAAGGAAATTACCCCAATGGTAGAGGTAGCAAAAAAAAAAAAAAAACTCAGGAGGTTTTTTGCCATTTCCTACTCAACTCACACTAGTTGCGACCGTGGCTTGCAACAGGGGGTCCGGTGTGTCCCTGTTCTCCATTTCAGGTGCAAATTTTTGCCTGAATTCGGAGCCAAAGACGTACAGAACCCTTTTCCAGTGCATACTGTAGCCACCCCAGATCTGTGTGAACCGGCTCCATTGAGAGTCGGTCACAGGCTCCTCTTCATGCAAATTGGATGTGGGGAAACCCACATCCAATTCGCATAAGTGTGAACCCAGCCTAACTCTAAAAAAAAAAAATTGGGCTTTACACATCCTGTCCTCTCTGACCACTTTACAGTTAACCCCTAAAATCAGCTCCTAAAACCCAACTCTGAGCAAAAAAAATAAAAAATATAGTCTTCCACCACTAGACGTCAGATATGCAGATGACACATTTCAACCTGAAGGTCTTCATCATACACATCGGATTGAAGTCCGGTATCTGCATATAATGTAGTGTTTCTTAAGCCCCGTACACATGGGCCATATGTCGGGCACGATAAGCTGGTTCAATAGAAGCCGGACAACATTTGGCCAACATTCGACCCGTGTGTGCTGCAGCTGGTCCGACAGAGGCCAGCCATTTGGCCAGTCATGTCCTAAGGGACATGACCGATAAAGGTCTGCAGACCGGTCATCAGCCAATGACTGAGAGCACTGACCAGAGTGTTTTGGTGGGGAGCTAGTTTTCGAATTTTCTGACAACAGAAGTTCTTGTCGGAAATAACCATCGTCTGTAGTCAATTCCTACGCACACAAAAATCCTACACATGCTCAGAATCAATTCGACACATGCTCGGAATCATTGAACTTCATTTTTCTCGGCTTGTCGTAGTGTTGTACCGCGTTCCTGACGTTCGGAATTTTTCGACAAGATTTGTGTGACCGTGTGTATGCAAGACAAGTTTGAGCCAACATTCCGTCGGAAAAAAATCCACAGTTTTGTTGTCGGAAATTCCGATCGTGTGTATGCGGCATTAGAGTGGTTAGTGCTGTTTGTTACAGCTTTGTAGTTGTGGATATTATTTAGGTTGAGCTAGGTGTTGGAACCAGTCAGTGATCTCAATTATATATGTTGCTTAAAAACGAAACTGGATAATAATTGATGATAAACTCTTGTGTATCCTCAATAATACACAGTCGAAGTTTGATAAGACCTGAAAGTCTGGCTGCGGTAACTGTTGAGAGTCTAATGCATCCTGGGAATCTTTATCATATCTTTTCTACTTCCGTTCTTTCTCTCTAATCTTCTTCATGTTTCCCCCTTGCCCTGCCTCCTTCCTCCTTCTTTTGGACATCCAAGAAAGATTTCTACTTGATAGTTATTTGTTTTTGTTTAGGCACTTGGTGCAAGTAAGACAGCAAGCGAGAATGTCGAATAAGAGAGATGACCTCTTAAAGTGGAGGTTCACCCTCCAAAAAATTTCTGACATCACACGGAGTCGCGCCATCCTACCGACAGAATGCCGGTGTTTTTTTTTTTTCTCAGCACATACCTCTTAATCCCGATTTTCACCTCACGGCAATCCCGCGGGAGTGGGCGTTTCCAAGCACTGCCTGTGATTGACAGGCTTCCGAACGGCGCATAGTGCGCATCACAGGTTGCCGAAAAAACCCGAACGTCGGTGCGGCTCTATACGGCGCCTGCGCACCGACGTTCGGGTTCTTCGGAATTTTTTTTAAAGGGTGAACCTCCACTTTAAGAACCTGCTCTTTCCTCTAGCAATTGTTGAGATGTAATGGTATTTCTTTTCTCTGCCCTAATTGAAAGCTTTGGCCCGGATTCACATACATTGGCGCATATTTATGCCGGCGTAGCGTATCAAATATACGCTACGCCGACGTATCGCAGAGAGGCAAGCACCAAATTCACGAAGCACCTCCCAAACTGCGCTGGGTTCCCTCGGCGTAAGCCATCGTAAGTGGAAGTGGGCGCATGCGCCGTCCCGTGGACGTATCCCAGTGCGCATGCTCAGAATCACGTCGAAACAACTGCCTAAGATACGTCGAATCACTGCCTACGACGTGAACGTAACCTACGCCTAGTCATATTCATGTACTACGTAAACAACGTAAAATACGATGGCTGTGTTCCCTGGTCCATACCTTTGCATGAGTTGCGCCTCCTATATGGGGAATAACTTCATGCCGGACGTATGACTTACGCAAACCGCGTATATTATGCGCCGGGCGCATGTACGTTCGTGAATCGGCGTATCTACCTCATTTGCATATGTGAATAGAAAATCAATGGGAGCGTCCCTAGCGGCCAGCGTAAATATGCGCCCACGATACGCCGGCGTAGGAAAGTTACGTCGGTCGGATGAAGCCTATTTTCAGGCGTATCTTGGTTTCAGAGTCCGGCGCATAGATACGACGGCCCATATTTACACTTACGCGGCGTATCTCGAGATACGTCGGCGTAAGTACTTTGTGAATCCAGGCCTTTGTCTTCGCTTTATTGGTTACCCCACAAAGGGAATTTGTACCTAAGGGCCAGATTCACCAAAGAGATACGATGGCGTTTCTCCTGAAACGCCGTTGTATCTCTGTTTCTATCTATGCGACTGATTCATAGAATCAGTTACGCATAGATATCCATAAGATCCGACAGGTGTAATTGTTTTACACTGTCGGATCTTAGGATGCAATACCGCGGCCGCCGCTGGGTGGAGTTCGCGTCGTAAACCAGCGTCGGGTATGCAAATTAGCAGTTACGGCGGATCCCCGACAGATTTTCGCGTTCGCTACGTCGTCCGTAGTCAAGTTTCCCGTCGCAATTTTAGTCGCTATTTTACCTGCCCTAACTTTAGTCAGCAATCGTATTGCTTTCTAAAGTATGGCCGTCATACCCGCGTCGAAATTTAAAATTCAACGTCGTTTGCGTAACACGTCCGGGAATACGAAAGTATGCTACGCGCGTCGCTGTTCGAAAAAATTATGTCACGGCGCGCAAAGCACGGCGGGAGTTAGGAAACGGAGCATGCGCAGTAGGTCCGGCGCGGGAGCGCGCCTAATTTAAATGGCACGCGCCCATTTGAATTGGCCCGCCTTGCGCCGAAAGGCCGCCGGCGTAGTTTTCATCGCAAGTGCTTTGTGAATCAGGCACTTGCGATGAAAACTTGCGGCGGTGTAACGTATTTACGATACGTTACGCCGCCGCAGTTCTATGTGAATCTGGCCCTTAGAGCCTGTTTACTTTTTCCCCCTTGTGGGTGCTGTGTTTTCTTAAATACATAAAAATTTCATAAAAAGATTGAAATCTAGAAAGAACATTTTTTTAAGTTTCACCTTAAATGAGGCGTTCCCTGGATCTTTAATCCCAGGGGCATGCTCTCCGGTGCCATAACCTGCATAACTGACCACCCAGGGTTCATGGAAGGTTATCCAAATCTTCACACGGTCTCCAAAACTGCTAAAGCAGAAATCGGCATATTCCTCAAAGGCGTCAATGATGGCTTCATCCTGCCAGCCACCTGTCTCCTGCAAAGCCTGGGGCAGATCCCAGTGGTACAGTGACACAATCGGTGTGATATTTTCTTCTATTAATCTATCAATCAGTTTATTGTAGTATTTCACCCCATATGTGCTAACTGAGGACTTTCGCCCCGTTGGAAAGACTCGGGACCAGGAGATGGAGAAGTAGTAGACCTTAGTCTGTAGACTTTTTAGGAGGGATATGTCATAGTCAATCTTATTGTAGCTGTCAGCGGCCACATTTCCAGTGGCATTGTCTTGAGCATTGCCTTGTTCTCCAAACACATCCCATATAGACTGTCCTCTTCCTCCCTCAGTCCAGCCACCTTCAACTTTGAAGGCAGCAGAAGAAGAACCCCACAAAACACCACCAGGGAATCTTTCCGATAAGAAGGCATCACGCTCAGCTGGTGTCTGGTTGGCAAACTTCTCCCAAACAGTGGTGAATGCCGATCGTGAAGATCTATCCAGCTGCTTCTGTGATCTGCAACACAAGAAACAATCAGCCTTTTCCCAATGGTGCCAGGAATCTAAACGAGAGGAATCATTTTCCCAGAAAAAAAGTTACTTTGTTGTAAGTAGTTGCTGAATATAAAATTTCTCTTGGTTGCAAGCAGGGGCGGACTGACAACTCATGGGGCCCCCGGGCAACAGGAGATCATGGGGCCCCCTGTATCCCTACCCACACTCAAGCTACACCCACACACATCATGGGGGCACACAGCAGGGCCTAGGGGCATGGAGCAGGGCCTAGGGGCATGGGGGCAGATAGCTGGGCATGGGGCACAGAGCAGGGTGTGGGGAAGACATCAGGACATGGGGGCACAGAGCAGGGCATAGGGTAGACAGCATGGCATGGGGGCAAAGAGCAGGGCATGGGGCAGAAATCAGGGCATGGGGTCACAGAGCAGGGCATAGGGTAGACAGCAGGGCATGGGGGCAGAGAGAGTGCAGGGTATGGGGCAGAGAGAGTGCAGGGTATGGAGCAGAGAGAGTGCAGGGTATGGAGCAGAGAGAGTGCAGGGTATGGGCAGAGAGAGTGCAGGGTATGGGGCAGAGAGAGTGCAGGGTATGGGGCAGAGAGAGTGCAGGGTATGGGCAGAGAGAGTGCAGGGTATGGGCAGAGAGAGTGCAGGGTATGGGCAGAGAGTGTGCAGGTTATGGGCAGAGAGAGCGCAGGGTATGGGGCAGAGAGAGCGCAGGGTATGGGGCAGAGAGAGTGCAGGGTATGGAGCAGAGAGAGTGCAGGGTATGGGCAGAGAGAGTGCAGGGTATGGGCAGAGAGAGTGCAGGGTATGGGCAGAGAGATTGCAGGGTATGGGCAGAGAGATTGCAGGGTATGGGCAGAGAGAGCGCAGGGTATGGGGCAGAGAGAGCTTCTTTCCACCCTTCACCCAGCAGTCTCTTCTACCTCTTGGGGTCTCTGAACTATTGCTGGGAGTTTTCACTTCTAAAGCCCCATACACGCGATCGGATTTTCCGCAGACAAAAGCCTCATGCATTTTTTCGGGATGTAAAAAATGTCATTTTTTTTATGTCATTAAAAACGATCATGTGTGGGCTCCATAGCATTTTTCACAATGTAAAAAATGGCCATTAAAACGTCGTAAAAAATGGTCCTGTGTGGGCTTTAACAATGTGAAAAAACGTGCATGCTCAGAGGCAAGTTATGAGACGGGAGCACTCGTTCTGGTAAAACTAGCGTTCGTAATGGAGATAGCACATTCGTCGCTCTGTAACAGACTGAAAAGCGCAAACCGTCTCTCACCAAAATTTTACTAACACAAAATCAGCATAAGCAGCCCCAAAGGTGGCACCATCCGAATGGAACTTCCCCTTTATAGTGCCGTTGTACGTGTTGTACGTCACCGCGCTTTGCTAGAGCATTTTTCTTTCACGATCGTGTATAGGCAAGGCTATCCAACATTTGTCCATGTAAAATCCGACAACAATTATCCGGTGGAGCGTACAAACGGTCGAATTTTCCACCAACAGCCTGTCATCACACAATTCCGGTCGGAAAATCTGATCGTGTGTATGAGGCTTGAGAGATAAAAGATGTAAGCAAACATCTGACTAAACCAATAAATAAGAACCATTTTTGTGTAAACTGACCCGAAAAAAATGCAACAGATACCTACCCTACTTTACCTGAAGATACAGGGAGGAGATTGTTGACATCGTATCCCAAGAAGGTGGCGCCTGTCCCAGTTATAGCTGAAAAGAAGAAAACAGAGTTAACCACTTGAGACCCGCGCTATTGACAAAAGACGTCAACAGCGCGGCTCTCAGGTGCCAGCTGGACATCTTTGGACGTCATTTAAAGTGCATTACCCGCGCGCGCCTCTGGGAGACGCGCAGCGGGTAAACACTGTCCCGGCGCATCGCTGGGGAGCCGATGCGTGTACCTGGTGGCCGCGATGTCCGCCGGGTACACGCGATCGTCGGTGACACAGCAGGGACGTGGAGCTTTGTGTGTAAACATAGAGCTCCACGTGCTGTCAGAGGAGAGGAGACCGATCTGTGTCTCTTGTACATAGGAACACAGCATCGGTCACCTCCCCCAGTCACCCCCCTCCCCCCACACAGTTAGAACACACCCAGGGAATACATTTAACCCCTTCCTCACCCCCTAGTGTTAACCCCTTCACTGCCAGTCACATTTATACAGTAATTAGTGCATTTTTATAGCACTGATCGCTGTATAAATGTGAATGGTCCCAAATTTTTTCAAAGGTGTCCGATACGTCCGTCGCAATATCGCAGTACCCAATAAAAATCGCAGATCGCCGCCATTACTAGTAAAAAAAAAATAATAATAAAAAAAAAAAATTCTGTCCCCTATTTTGTAGGCGCTATAACTTTTGCGCAAACCAGTCGCTTATTGCGATTTTTTTTTTTTTTACAAAAATACATCGAAAAATACGTATCGGCCTTAACTGAGAAAAAAAATTGGGATATTTATTATAGCAACAAGTAAAAAATATATATATATTTTTTAAATTGTCGCTCTTTTTTTGTTTATAGCGCAAAAAATAAAAACCACAGAGGTGATCAAATACCACCAAAATAAAGCTCTATTTGTGGGAAAAAAAGGACGTAAATTTTGTTTGGGAGCCACGTCGCACGACCGCGCAAATGTCAGTTAAAGCGAAGCTGAAATTCCGCCTGGGCACGAAGGGGGTTTATGTGCCCAGTAAGCAAGTGGTTAAACCTGCAGGCACAACAAGCAGAGAAAAAAATAGACGAGGAATGGGGTAGGCTATAGGTATGTCTGTTCATTATTTAAAGTTGAAAGTCAACCAAACCTTTTTTGTTCACTTTGGATACAGGGGAGAAGGAATAAATTCGCAAAAGGGATGTTATTGCTATTTTTGGTCCTGTTGGATAGATCTTGCCTTACTTCCTGAGATTGGAAGTGGAAAAAGTGAAAAAAGCTCTCTATTCTCTCTGGGGTAGATTCACATAGATTAGCGGATCTTTAGATCTGCGTAATCTATCTGATTTACGATCCGCCGGCGCCATTTTGAGAGGCTAGTGCAGTATTCACAAAGCACTTACCTCGAAACTTGCGCTAGGGGGAGTGTATTATTTAAATCAGGCGCGTCCCCGCGCCGATCGTACTGCGCCTGCGCCGGCCGCGATTTTTCCCAGGGCATTTCTGCATTGACTTCAATGGAATGCAATACCGCATGCGGCCAGGGCCGGCCTTTGGGGTGTGCGAGCTGTGCGGCTGCACAGGGCGCCATGGGCAACAGGGGGCGCCCTGCGGCGCACACACAGCTCACAGAATGTGATGGGGTGCAGTTCACCCAGGCGCCACAGATGTGGGGGCGCTCAAGCCCCAGCCTGCCCTATACCACCCCAACCTGCCCTATGCTACCGCAAGCTGCCCTATACCACCCCAACCTGCCCTATACCACCCCAACCTGACCTATACCACCCCAGCCTGCCCTTTACCACCCCAGCCTGCCCTATGCCACCGCAACCTGTCCTATGCCACTGCAACCTGTCCTATGCCACCGCAACCTGTCCTATGCCACTGCAACCTGCCCTATACCACCCCAACCTGCCCTATGCTACCGCAACCTGACCTATGCCACCACACCCTGCCCTATGCTACCACAACCTGACCTATGCCACCACACCCTGCTCTATACCACCTAATCCTGCCCTATGCCACCCCAGCCTGCCCTATATTGCCCCAGCGGTCCCAATACCACCCTATACTTTAATTTACAGGGGCCATTTGGGGGGGGGGCGCCACAGGATTATCTTGCACAGGGCACCTGAACACCTAAGGCCGGCCCTGCATGCGGCCAGAGGTGGGGGGTGCCGCAGAGCCTCGGAAGCGGGCGAAAAGGCCCGAGGACACCTCGGCTGACCTCGGAAAGACTTAGTTCCTGAGATTTGCCAAGGTCAGCCATGCTGGCCTTTCCGTGCACTTCCGAACTGCACCAAACAGCTGCGATCAGCGACGTTCGGCTCTACTCGGCTCCGGCGCCCCCACCTCAGACCAAATGCGGTAAGGCAACCACTTTGGCCTGAATCGTGCTCGTTTTGCGAGACAACAGTCGCAAACCGAGTTACAATTTTTAAAAATACAGTGCTCGTATTGTGAAACGCTTGTTAACCACGTTACTCGCAATCTGAGGTTCCACTGTATATGGTAGGTAGGGTGGAGGATTACATCTAAGCTGGGTGCAGCCACAACATCATAAAATATGACACTTTCTTACCTGTGTGTATGTTTAATGCCATAAGATTTTTACCGCTCTGCAGATTGACATTACAGCTTGAAAGGGTTAAACCAAAGACTAAAACCTTTAGATTCTTCTTCAGGTTCTAAAAGTTGTAAAGAAGAAAAATCGTTAAAGCGGTGTTAAATCCAAAATCAAAAAATGTATATATTGCAGCTGACCAATCATTAGATGTGGTGGTTGCATTTGTTTTCTTCTTTTTATGCATGTTTTCCTTTATTTTTACCTGGTGATCCTGCTAGTAACATACCTTCTATATTAGGGTGGCTACATTTTGAATTAAAGGGGTTGTAAAGGTTAAAAAAAAAAAAAAAATCCCTAAATAGCTTCCTTTATCTTAGTGCAGTCCTCCTTCACTTACCCCATCCTTCCATTTTGCTTTTAAATGTCCTTATTTCTTCTGAGAAATCCTCACTTCCTGTTCTTCTGTCTGTAACTCCCCACAGTAATGCAAGGCTTTCTCCCTGGTGTGGAGAAAGCCTATTGAGGGGGGAGGGGGCGAGCAGGCAAGTCAGGACACTCTCTACTTTGCAGATAGAGAAAGGCGTCCTGACACTCCTGCTCGGCCCCTCCCCCCTTTAAGAGGCTTTCTCCACACCAGGGAGAAAGCCTTGCATTACTGTGTGGAGTTACAGACAGAAGATTCTAATAGACTGCAACCACGTGTGAGCAAGGTATGCAATTTAACAAGTTAAATCACTCCCTTCCACCACCCACCAAAGTGATCGAGTGGCTAATTAGCCACTCAAATCACTTCTGATAGAAAAGTAATCACCGGCTGAAAAGATCCATAGCGGGATGATGCCTGTAGGTGCATGCATCATCCCGGTATACTGGACGTCCTACGGGCGGAAAGCAGTTGAGAGACGTAGTGCCTTAAGCTCCCAAATAGAGGGGCGTGTTCTATATATGTTTTTTTAGCAGACACCCCTAGGGAATAAAATGGCTGTCATTGCAACTTTTTATCTCGCAGGATATTTACGCAATAATTTTTCAAACGCCTTTTTTTGGGGAAAAAAACGGTTTCATGAATTTAAAAAAAAAAAAAAAAACAGTAAAGTTAGCCCAATTTTTTTGTATAATGTGAAAGATGAAGTTACGCCGAGTAAATATATACCTAACATGTCACGCTTTAAAATTGCGCACACTCATGGAATGGCGCCAAACTTCAGTACTTAAAAATCTGTGAGTACGGCGCCAGAAAAAAAAATAAAGGCATACTGTAGCTCGCGCTAGTATGCTGCATTTCATGGTAGAAACTTGTTTCTTAGGGTGAACCACCGCTTTAATCATCAACCATGTGAGTTGCTAAATGTTGTACCTTCATTAAATGTAACCATATTGCTACACTTAGAGGCACCTCTCTTCTCTTTTATACTCTGGAGCTCCTGCTGGATTTCGCTTCTAATCCCCTTGTGGAAGCTTCCATGTGTGGATGGACATTTTATGGTTTCACAACCAATCACATTGCTAGAATCTTTTTTTATGGACTATAAACTGAAGGACCTATGAATAAATGGTTGTGGAACGAATCATTTGAGTTTCCATTATTTCTTATAGGAAAATTTGCTTTGATATACAAGTGCTTTGGATTAAAAGCATGTTTCTGGAACGAATAATGCTCGCAATCCAAGGTTTTACTGTACCTCTTATGGCTGGCCACAAATCTTACCTTATAGGCTGTCCATGTTGGCAGTAGGTTAGAGTCCTGGCAATTATATTCCAGGTTTAGTGCCAGGAAATCCACTGACTCCTGGAAAATAAATAATATATAAAGATGTAAATGCTTATTCTACTTCAAATGAACACAATCATTTCATTAAAGTTAGAAAAAATAAAACAAATTGAAGTGTCAGTCGGCCAAAGGTTTTATTTCAATTATAGGTGGAGCTTAACTATTTGCTGATTTTCTATTTTCCTTGTGGATCCCATCAGCAAAATCTTCTAATCATTATTTGTAGCTACAACCTCAATTCCAAAAAAGTTGGAACGCTGCCATCAATTTCAAAATTACCATATTTCTCGGCGTATACCGCGCACTTTTCCCCCTTAAAATCATGGGAAAATCGTGGGTGCGCGATATATGCCGATCTCTGCTGTCTAGAGCCAAGCACTCAGCTAGGCTCGGCTCCGCCCGCCGCAGCCTAGAGCCGAGCCAAGTGTACTGTGCACTCAGCTAGGCTCGGCTCCACCCGCAGCCACGCGAGAGGAGCCGAGACAAGCCGAGAGGAGCCGAACACACAGGAAATCCGGCTCCTGTGTGAAAAAATAAAAATTCTGCTATAAAACATATCCAATAAAAAAAAATTACAAATCGAATTTCTTCATAAGTTTAGGCCAATATGTATTCTGCTACATTTTTTTGGTAAAAAAAAATCCCAATAAGCGCCTCATGATTAGTTTGCGCAAAAGTTATACCGTCTACAAACTATGGGATCTTTTTATGAAATTTGTATTTATTTCATTTTTTTACTAGTGATGGCGGCGATCAGTGATTTTTAGCAAGACTGCGACATTGCGGCGGACAAATCTGAAACTAAGTGGCACTTTTTGGGGACCGGTGACACCAATACAGTGATCAGTGCTATAAAATATGCACCTTCAGGGTACTAATGACGCTGGCAGGGAAGGGGTTAACATCAGGGGTGATCAAAGGGTTAAATGTGTCCCCTGGGAGTGCTTACTAAGCCCCCATTCACACCTAGGCGTTTTGTCGCCTGTAGTGTGACGCCGCAGCAGCCCCGAGACGCCAGAGGGACGAAAACACATGCACCTCTATGGAGATGGTTCACATCTCCACGCCGAACGCCGTACGCCTGCCGCCTGAAAAAAAGTCCCGGACCTTTTTTCAGGCGGCTTTCGGCGTTCGGCATAGGAGATGTGAACCATCTCCATAGAGGGGGTAAGGCTGCATTCACAATCGCGGTACAAAACGCCGCTATTTGTCGCCGCAATTCGCGGGACAAAACACCGCGATTTTGTACGCCGAAGTGTGAATGCAGCCTTACTGTGGGGGAGAAGACAGAAGACAGTACTGTTAAAAGACAGATATCCTTGTTCCTGTTTAGCAGAAACCCAAGATCTCTGTCTTCCCCTTTGACAGAACAGCGATCTGCATTGGTTACATAGGCAGACTGCTATTCTGCCTATGTCTGGAACAATCGGAGGGTCCTGGAAAGAGGCAATTACAAACTTGTATGTGATTTTGCCTGTAGGAGCCGACGCCCCGCAGAAATTATCATTTTTTTTGCAGGAAAATTACTCAGAACCCCCAAACGTTATATATGTTTCTTTAGCAGAGACCCTAGAGAATAAAATGGCGGTTATTGCAACTTTTTATGTCACACGGTATTTATGTCACAAGCGTACTTTCGTATTCCCGGACTTCTTACGCAAGAAAAAAAATGTTTGAAATTCGACGCGGGAACGACGGCCATACTTTAACATGGGCTGTGTAAAGTTAGGGCAGGTAAAACGACGACTAACTTTGCGACAGGAAACTAGACTAGCAACGACGTAACGAACGCTAAAAAACCGTCGTGGATCGCCCGTAAAATCTAATTTGCATACCCGACGCTGGAATACGACGCAAACTCCACCCAGCGGCGGCCGAGGTACTGCATCCTAAGATCCGACAGTGTAAGACAATTACACCTGTCGGATCTAAGGGCTATCTATGCGTAACTGATTCTATGAATCAGTCGCATAGATACTTCAGAGAAACGCCGTCGTATCTCTTCTGTGAATCTGGCCCTCTGATCTGATGAAACAAAGATTGAACTCTTTGGCCTGAATGGCAAGCGTCATGTCTGGAGGAAACCAGGCACCGCTCATCACCTGGCCAATACCATCCCTACAGTGAAGCATGGTGGTGGCAGCATCATGCTGTGGGGATGTTTTTCAGTGGCAGGAACTGGGAGACTAGTCAGGATCGAGGGAAAGATGGATGCAGAAATGTACAGAGACATCCTCAAAGAAAACCTGCTAAAGAGCGCTCTGGACCTTTGACGGGGCGAAGGTCCAACAGGACAATGTCCCTAAGCACACAGCCAAGATAACAAAAGAGTGGCTATGGGACAACCCCTTGTGAATGTCCTTGAGTGGCACAGCCGGAGCCCAGACTTGAACCCGATAAAGCATCTGAAAATGGCCGATGCTCCCTATCCAAACTGATGGAGTTTGAGAGGACCTGCAAATAAGAATGGGAGAAACTTCCCAAAAAGACTTGAGGGTGTAATTGGTGCCAAAGGGGCTTCAACAAAGTATTGAGCAAAGGCTTATGTACATGGAATGTTTACATTTTTTATTTTTCAATAGTTTTGCAAAGATTTCAAACAAAGTTCTCTCATGTTGTCATTATAGGGTATTGTTTGTAGAATTTGGAGGAAAATAATTAATTTATTCAATTTTGGAATAAGGCTGTAACCTAACAAATAGTGGAACAAGTGAAGGATTGTGAATACTTTCCGGATGCACTGTATGCCACTTGATATACGCAAATCCAATAAGATCTAATCTTAGGGCATTTCCACCAGATAATGAAGATAGGTGCCTGGGGTATAAACAGCTCCTGAAACATGAGCTGTAGATATCCAGAGCAAATTTCACCAAGGGCCCTTTCTTTGTTTTTATGATATATTATTTGCTTTAGCTAGGTTTCTGTACATTTGGCTGTTTAGTTTATATACCACAGACAACAACAACAACAAAAAAAAACAGACAAGTATAACTGAATAAATGATTGGTGAAGGGGTTACGTTTACCAAGAAATGTTCTTGAATTGTAGGTAATACGTCCACAAGGGCTGGATCTGCAGCAATTGACAGCTGTCCACCTGATGGAGGAATTTTAAAAACATTGTTATATATTACATTTACTACCGTGTTTCCCCGAAAGTAAGACTGGGTCTTATATTAATTTTGTCCACAAAAAACACGCTGGGGTAGATTCAGTAAGCAATTGCGTCTGCGTATCCATAGATACGCAGCGCAATTGCTTAGTTGCGCCGGCGTATCGACTTTTCTGTATTCAGAAAGCTCGATATGCCGACTGCAGCCTAAGATATGACTGGCATAAGGCTCTTATGCCGTCGTATCGTAGGCTGCATTCTTACGATGGCCGCTAGGTGGCGTTCCCGTAGTGGTCAGCGTAGAGTATGCAAATTGCATACTCACGCCGATTCACAACCGTACGCGCGCCCTGCGTTCGCATTTTACGTTGTTTGCGTTCGGCGGTTTCTGCGTAAGGCTGCTCATGCTATTAGCAGGGGCAGCCAATGCTAAGTATACCCGTCGTTCCCGCGTCGCGATTTTTAAAAATTACGTTGTTTGCGTAGGTGAATCGTGAATGGCGCTGGACGCCATTTACGTTCACGTTGAAGCAAATGACGTCCTTGCGACATCATTTACCACAATGCACGTCAGGAAGGTTTCCCGACGGAGCATGCGCACTACGTTCGGCGCGGGAACGCGCCTAATTTAAATGATCCACGCCCCCTACGGGATCATTTAAATTACGCGCGCTTACGCCGGGCAGTTTTACGGAGCGCCCGCGCAAATTACGGAGCTACTGCTTCGTGAATGAAGCATAGCGCAAGTAATTTACGGAGGCGTAGCGTTAAAACGGTACGCTGCGCCTCCGTAACAGTGCGCAGCCCTACCTGAATCTACCCCACTAGGGCTTACTTTCGGGGGGTAGGGCTTATTTATTTACGGAATGTACAAATAACACAACGGGGGGGACGGGGACGGGAGGTGACGTCATGCCCGCAGTTCACCCGAGACTGTGTGGACGGAAGTGGGTGCAAATACCTGTCTTTAGACAAGTATCTGCACCCCCCTCCCCCCTGAAAGGTGTCAAATGTGACACCGGAGGGGGGATGGGTTCCGATCAGCGGGAGTTCCACTTTAGGGTGGAGCTCCGCTTTAAGGCAGTCCATTAATTTGAATGAACTGCCTAAAGCACCACAACAGACCAAACATTTGGACTTGCAGCCAGGGCTGGTGCAAAGATTTTTGACACCCTACAGTAGGTGAAACCTAATTTTGCCACCCCCCCCCCTTGGCTCCACCCCCTTTCCCCCTACCCATGTAAACCCCCACCTTTTTAATGAAGCGCCCATCAAATGCAGCCCATCAGCGCCTATCAAATGCAGCCCACCAGCGCCGATCAAATGCAGCCTGTAGAAACGACGGCTCAATGCGTATGACGTGAACGTAACCTACGCCCAGCCCCATTCACGTACGACTTACGTAAACGACGTAAAATCCAACGGCTGTTCCGACGTCCATACCCTAACATGACTTACCCCTGCTTTATGAGGGATAACTTTACGCCGGACGTACGACTTACGTAAACGGCGTAGCTTACTGCGACGGGCGCAAGTACGTTCGTGAATCGGCGTATCTAGGTCATTTACATATGGAAGTGTCCCTAGTGGCCAGCGTAAATATGCACCCAAGATACGACGGCGTAGAAGACTTACGTCGGTCGGATGGAGCCAGAATTCAGGCGTATCTGGTTTCAAGAATACGGCGCATTGATACGACGGCGCATCCGTGGACTTACGCGGCGTATAAGAAGATACGTCGGCGTAGGTCCTACCTGAATCTCGCCCTTGGTTGCTAAGCTACAACCTATACAAATGGCTTCAACATAATATAATTCAAAATGCAATAGGACGCCTCACCAGTTGTTGAGTACTTGCTGCGGTATAAGCTGGATATCTTCACATGTTCTTGCAGCAGATCCTTTAAAGAGACAGTTTTCTCATGTTTGGGGATATCGAAGGTGATCCAAGTGTGGACCAAGTCCCCGAACGTGCGGAAGGCAAAGTCAGCATAGTCTACATACGTATTGTGCTCAGTAGTATGGCGGATGGATAGCCCATCTCCACTATGCAATACTGCTAAAGGTTTGATCCCAGCCTCAGCCAGGACCTGGAGAAGGCTCCTGTAACACTGTACTTGACCGTCACCCTTGACCATGGAGATCTCTTCTAAATGTATCTTGTAGTGGGTCACGCCATATTTCTGCAGAACCAAAATCTGCTCTCTCATCTCCTGTACGTCGTTTTCGTGGCAATCAAACACATCAAATGGCCTTGCTTCATTGTGGAGGCCCTCGATGTTACTTCTAAGAGGTCCAGCAATTGTAATCAAGTCTTTAGCAGTTGCAGAACAGTTTCCATGATGTATTAATGAGAGGAGAACTAAAAGAAGTCCTCTCCGGGCCAGAGCCATCCTGATCAGAAGCTACAAACATACCGGGATTAAGACACTTATACCCGCTCCTCTGGGACCATAAACTCCTTATTATCTTTCTTACAGATAAGAAAACTGCTGAAAAGCCTTTTATTGATGAACATTTGCTAATGTATGATATAGAAAATCCATGCAATGTTATTAAACAGAAACAAGTGTTAATTATTAGCTGAAAGGAACAGGATTCAGGGTAGGACATGATGCCTTTGGTTTAGCACAGGGGCCCACCGAAAATTAGGAAGCCACATATGCAGGGCTGTCTTAATGGCATCATGGGCCCCTGGGCAAAGTAATGTTTTGGGGCCCCTACAATCGAGACAGGCATCAAGTAGGTAGGAGGCAGACAAGCGGAGCTTCCCCTTTTCCCCAGATTACTCCCCCAGCACTCTGACCCCTCTACACCCTAGATCAGTGGTTCTCAACCTGGGGGTCGGGACCCCCTCAGGGGTCAAATTATGATTTGCCAGGGGTCACCAAATCCTGGGCTATTCCTAAAGCCCCCACCGCTCTCCCAGCCTCCTTACGGCTGCTCAGCAGGGCTGTCTCTGGAGCCTGTGGCCACCCAGCTGGGCTGTTCCTGGAGCACACGATCGCCCACTCAGCCTCTTCACAGCCGCCCATTCAGTTCACGGCATGGCTGGAGGACAGAGGCTAGAGGTCCGCTGACTGGTGAGGATTGTGAGGTGGGAGGTGCTGGAGGAGACCCTATCTCCTGATTTCAGCATAGGTGTCAATGCTACGAGACACCACAAAGTCGGAGACACACTGGGTAACACTACCTGTGATTATAGTTACCATTAAAAGTCCCCACTACAGTTCTCAGTTCAGCAGATGACCTTAATCAAGAGCACCTAAGTTGGCTGATCAGAACTCCCCCCAACATTGCCACTCATCCCAACTCCCCCCACCAAGGAGTAAAAGAAGGAATTAAAATAGAGAATACATGGAAGGGAGAGGAAAAGAGGGGGAGGAAGAAAGAAAAAGTGAGAGAAAGAATGAGAAAAAACAAAGATGGCTAGAGAGAGGGATGGGGAAAAAATAAATAAAAAATTAGGATAGCGAGAGATAAAAGGGAAAAAGGAGAACAAAGAGAAAGAGTGGTACATCCTAAAATGTACCATATGAGGTTTTAATACTGTACGAGTGGAGGGGACTCATGGAGCGCTAATTTTCCATGGGTTAGGGGCGCAAATTACTTGCCTTGGGTGCTGACAACCCACGCTACGAAAATAATTTTACTGTTAGGGGTCCCCACACCTTGGGAAATTTTATCAGGGGGTCACGGCACTAAAAGGTTGAGAACCACTGCCCTAGATATTCCCCCCAGCACTTTAACCATAAACCATAAGATAAGGATTGCTACCTACTATACACCCCAGATCCCCCCTCAGCATTGTTTTCCCCTATAAACCCTTGATATCACCCAGCACCATTATTCCATCCATGTAATACCCCCTGCTCCAGTGGAGATATAGTGCATGTAAACTTTTGCCCTGTGCCCACCTCCAGCTCTGCACTCACCTATACCAATCAAGCAGGCAGAGAAGGGAGCATACCCTCTGGGCATTCCAAGCTTTTCGGTGCAAACAGTGCTGGACAGCTGGGCTCACCATGACACCATCCACAATGCTACTTCCGCAGGTGGGCTCTCAGTGCTGCCGACTCAGCAGCTCCCACTCCAGCTCCTACCCCGCAGCCTCCAAGTCCCGAGCACTCAAGCTGCATGGGGCGGGGTCAGAGTATCACTGGCATTCCCGCCCTGCCCCACCCTGCTGGCTGTGAAATAGGTATCGTTCTGCACCTTACGGCACACTGCTGTCAGCCTGCCTCCCCTGTGTATCACTCTCGTTGCCATCATGGGGCCCCCAATTTTGGGGAGGCGTGGGCTCAAGGACCAGCTGTTTTGGGGAAAGTGCAGGGGCCACCATGCAGCTGGGGCCCCTGGGCAATGCCCAGGTGTGCCCTCTCATTAAGACAGCCCTGCACATATGGCTAGGTGGTCAGGACAGAGGAGACTGATGGATAGCACATAGTAATTTAAGGTACTTCTCACATTTCCTTGGTTGGTCTGCTTTACATACAGATATACTGTAAATCAGGGCTTTTTTTCTCAGACAATAGGTGCAGGAACTCCCCCTTTCCGAGTCACCCCTTTTCTCCGCCCCCCTACCCACCTCCAAGTACTGCCCCTTTTAGACAATATAGAACCAAGTATCAATGTGTGGTGCTAAGTCATTTATATGGAATTTGGTAATGATATCAAGAAAAGCAGTAAAATAGATCCCCTGTACCCCAGCAACAATAGATCCCCCTAACAACAATGGACCACCCACAACAAAATTTCCCCGCCAGCAACAATAGACTCACGGCAGCATTAACAGATCTCCGTACAGCAAGCATTAATAGACTCTCGCTGGCTGCCATCAACAATAGACCCCTCCCCCAACAGTAGATCTCTTTTAGCAACAACTGACCCCCCCCCGTAGATAAAATAGGTCCCCCACCAGCAACAATAGACCCCCCTGCAAAAATAGATCCACAGCCGTGAGCATCAATACCCTGCAGCACACCCCAGCATCCCTTGCCATTACATACATTCAGTCCAGAAGGTGCCGGAACTGCGTTCCCGCTTAAAAAAAGCCCTGCTGTAAATATATATATATATACTTGCGACGAGCCAGATCCGCAGGGGAACACGTGAGGTGCACGGTGGGCCGATGAGAGACAGCAATAATACAGTTCATCGGTTTACTCACGGTTAGCAGAAAGCCTCCCTGGGCCGGTCGCACAGTGAAAGGGAAGACAGCACGAAATCCTCCGGGGCACGCTCTGCGATAGGGAAACGCCAGCCAACATGGTGGTTGAGGTGCCCGTGATGACAGGGGTGTTTAGAGTGCTTGTGGCGGCTGGGTCCCTTGATGGTATTTGTCGTGACGCCAGTACCGTTAATGGTGGTACAACCAGTTGTAGTAGCAATGTTGAAGAATGAGGTAGACAGTGGTAGAATACAACTCACAACTTTTACTGTGGTTTTGGTTGCAGTAGATACATCCAGTTAGAATACAGTCTCTGGGTAAATAGAGGAATTCTGCTGATCCACTGCTAATAGGCTTTAGTAGGCCTGGATCTCAGGCTGTGGTTCAGTATAATGCTTACTTGTGTCTGGTCCCTTTTGAATCCAGTGACATGGGTGAGGTTGCCGGAGGCTAATAAATCCTTCACCTTTATACTCAAAGGTCTTTGCTGCCGATTACTGGCTTTTATCCTTTGATTTTTGCAGTTCCAATTTGTCCCTTCTCTGGACTGACCTTCTCTCTCACCTTCACATTCTGCTTTCTCTCTGCACACTCTTCCTGTACTGAACAACTGACCACAGATAACCTGAGCTGGGCTAGATATCCCAGAGTGGTGCTATCCCCATCTTGTGGTGGGAAGTATGAAGCACACTTGACCAGCCTATGAACAGGGATACCACAGGTATAGCAATGCAAAATGACATGCAATATAGCAATGACAAAGAAGTAAAATACGCGGGGTCAAAGCAAATTTAAATAAAACACGCCCCTAACATCCCCATTTGAATTAGGCGGGATTACGCCGGCCCACATACGTTACGCCGCCGTAACTTAGGGCGCAAGTTCCGTATTCAGAAAGAACTTGAGCCCTAAGTTACGGTGGCGTAACGTATGTGGGCCGGCGTAAGCCCGCCTAATTCAAATGGGGATGTTGGGGGCGTGTTTTATTTAAATTTGCTTTGACCCCGCGTATTTTACGTTTTTTTTTGAACGGCGCCGTTCGTGAAAAAATCCCAGTCTAAGATACGTTACGCCGGCCGGATAGATACGCTCAGGTATCTGAATGCGGCCCACAGTTTGTTTCAGTGGTGCTCAATTTTTTGGGGAGGGGCGGCCCGTGGCATCCCAGCCAGACAGCCAACCAACCACATAACCCACCCCCCGGCGCACCAATGTCATGGGTGTGGGCCCACCCATTTTGAAGCCTCCGCCTCCAATCATGTGCTTCTAAAAAAAAACATTGTAATCCATGAGTCCGGTGCCTGCATGTAGTTTAGGAGCCGAGTGCATGGATTAGGGGGGGCTGCACCCCTGTGCCCTGCATAAGCGGTTGTCACTGGTTTGTTTGCCAGCGTCCAACCCTCCCGTAGGCGGCAGAATAAGGTTACGACTTCCTGTGTCTTTCTGAGGATGCATTGGGAGCACATCCAAAAAGAAGATTTTATGGAGTCTTAATCCATGCATGTAATTACCTCAAAGTCACACAACAAACCTTTACACCCTCACCATAAATGTAAGCTTTCTCCTTTACTTAGTAACCTGAGCAAGCAAAAAATGCAGCTTGGAATCCAGCCAGCCAACATACAATAAAAGACGTCAGTGTAATTATGAAGTTGCTGAAAAACCATTCTAAGCCCCCCCCCCCCCCCCCGTACTTTCAAATTTGCCGCGTCGTATCTTTATTTTGAATTCTCAAACAAAGATACAACGGCATTTGGCTAAGATCCGACAGGCGTACGCTTTCGAATCTTAGGATGCAATACTTCGGCGCCCGCTGGGTGGAGTTCGCGTTGTTTTCCGCGTCGGGTATGCTAATTAGCTGTTTACGGCGATCCACGAAGTTACGTGCGTTCGTCGCATTCTCTTACGTCGTCGCTAGTCGGCTTTTCCCGTCGTAAAGTTGCGATTGCTATTTAGGTGGTGTAAAAATAGACAGCCCATATTAAAGTATGGTCGTCGTTCCCGCGTCGAATTTTACTTTTTTTTTTCGTAAGGCCCCATACACACGATAGAATCCATCCGCTGAAAAATCCCAGCAAATGGGTTTCAGCGGATAGATCCTATGGTGTGTACACTCCAGCGGATCTGTTTCCGCGGATATTTCTCCCCTGGGATGGATTCCAGCAGATCGAATATTTGCTGACATGCTATCAAATCTATCCGCTGGAATCCATCCCAACGGATGGATCCGCTGGTCTGTATAGACTCACCGGATCCATCCGTCCAAAGGGATCCCCCGCATGCGTCGTAATGATTCGACGCATGAGTGGAATTCCTTATATGACAGCGTCACGCACGTCGCCGCGTCATAATCGCGGCGACGGCGCGACACGTCATCGGCAGAGGATTTCGGCGCGGATTTCAATGCGATGGTGAGTACACTCCATCGCATGGAAATCTGCTGAAATCCTCGAGAGGATTTATTCACGGAAACGGTCCGCTGGACCGTATTCGCGGATAAATCCTCTCGTGTGTATGGGGCCTTAGACGTCCGGGAATAGGAAAGGACGTAACGCACGTCGCCGTTCAAAAAATTACGTCGGTGCGACGTCATTTCGCGCAAAGCACGGCGGGAAATTTCAAAACGGAGCATGCGCAGGACGTTCGGCGCGGGAACGCGCCTAATTTAAATGATACACGCCCCATTTGAATTAGGCGGGCTTGCGCCGGACGGCTTTATGATACGCCGCCACAAGTTTACAGGCAAGTGCTTTGTGAATCAAACACTTGCGCTGAAAATTTGCGGCGGTGTAACGTAAATGACATACGTTACGCCACCGCAAATGTATGTGAATCTGGCCCTCTATTTTTTCTTACCCCATTCATACTGTGATTTTAGGCAAGTAATAACACTACAGCTATGCTCTTCTAGGGCAGATGATTCTTTTTTCATGAGACTTCACACTATGCAAAACTATCAGTAAAAGGGTCTCGAAGGAACTCATGGTGAGGGCATAAACAAGGTGCCCGGGACAGTAGGATTCCCTGCAGGCCCGGACTGGGACAAAAAAAATAGGCCCGGGCATTTTAGACTGAGCAGCCCATGACATATTTACCGGGAAGGGCATTGAGGGGGAAGGCGAAGCTCACTAGGGGGTGACAGAGAGTACTAGGAGTGCCTGAGAGCACTGGGGGGCCAGAGAGCACAGGTTGGTGAAGAGGATGGGGGGGTGAAGAGCACTGGGAGGAGCCGGAGAGCACAGGGGGGTCGGAGAGCACTGGGGGGGGGGGCTGGAGAGCACTGCGGGGGTGGGGAACACAGGGGGCTAGAGAGCACAAGCGGTGGCAGAGAACACAGGGGGGCTGAAGAGTATGGGAGGCGAAAAAGCACAGGGCCAGAGAACACAGAGGGGCTGGAGAGAACTGGGGGGGGGGTGGAGAGTACAGGGGGGCTGGAGCGCATGGGGGGAGTTGGAGATCACTTGGGGGGCCCAGAGAGCAGTGGGGGAGCCTGAGAGCACAGGGGGTTGAAAGCACTAGGGGGCAGTAGAAAGAAGCTGGATAGGAGGAGCGGCCGCATACACAGTAGAAGAATCCATCTCTTTATTTTTCTCCTACAGCCTCTGAATGCCCATGGGAGGGAGAGAAGGAAAAGCAGGCATTCAGAGGCTGTAGGAGAAAAATAAAGAGATGCACACGCACGGAGAGCCAAACTCACTTCCCCTCCTGTCTGGCTGTCTCGTGTAGATCCCCTCCCTCTTCATGTTCACAGGTAATGTGACCTGTAGTCTCCGCCCCTCGGCCTGATGGCTGAAGTGAGATGGCGACCAGCCAGCCGGCCGCAGAGATGTCAGGTGAGCAGCGGGGGGCCCAAGGAGCAGCTCAGCTGCCCTGGCCCCACAAGGACATGTGACCAGAGGCGTTGCTAGGGGGGTGCGGTCCGCACCGGGTGACACCCGCTAGAGGGGTGACACCATCCCGTTTTTTTTTTTTGTTTTTTTAGCCGACATGCCCAGCCTGCCCTGTGCAATCCCAGCCTGCCCTGTACCACCCCAGCCTGCTCTGTGCCACCCCAGCCTGCCCTGTATCACCCCAGCCTTCCCTGTATCACCCAGCCTGCCCTGTACCACCCCAAACAGCCCTATACCACCCCAGCCTGCCCTGTACCCCCCAAACAGCCCTGTACCACCCCAGCCTGCCCTGTACCACCCCAGCCTGCCCTGTGCCACCACAGCCTGCCCTGTGCCACCCCAGCCTGCCCTGTACCACCCCAAACTTTCCCATGCCACCCTAACTTGCCCTGTACCACCCCAATCAGCCCTATGCCACCATAACTTGCCCTATACCACCCCAACCTGCCCAATGCCACCCTAACTTGCCCTGTACCACCCCAACCTTTCCCATGCCATCCCAACTTGCCCATTGCCACCCTAACTTGCACTATACCACCCCAACCTGCCCTGTACCACCCTAACTTGCCCTATACCACCCCAACCTGCCCTATGCAACCCAAACTACCCTATATCACCCCAAACTACCCTATATCACCCCAACATGCCCTATACCACCTTAACCTGTCCTATACCACCCCACTACACCAACCTGCCACTATACCACTCTATACTACCCGAACCTGCCACTATACTGCCCTATACTATCATTTACAGGGGCTGATTTGGGGTGTGCCCCGTGCCCATGTGCTGCCTGCTTGGTGCTGGGCAGCCTAGACAGAGGGGGGGGGTGACACCATGTTTTACCGCACCGGGTGACACCAACCCTAGTGACGCCACTGCATGTGACCCGGCGGCCCCAAGCCACCGGCAAGTGCCCTATGGCCAGTCTTAGCCTGGTTCCCTGTCATGGTGTTTGTCGCCCAGGATTCTCAAGGGGCTCCAGGGTGCTTGTTTAATTTAGCGGAGACTGTGTTTTCAGTTTCCTCTGTGGTTTGTAAAATCCAGTTGGGGACCTGAAACCTGGAGATTTCATAACGATTTGGTGGGATGAAATATCCAATTTATCTAATTATTAATTGATATGCTGAACCTATAAAAGTCGATACAAAAACAGTTCCATTAGAAGTGCTTTAAAGAGATGGAGTTGAGAAATCCTGCATTCCGTGGATAGTGATGAGATAAATAGCAGCGGTGCCACCAGCTTATGATCTCACACTGCGCTTACCATGTATAAAGTGACCCCCTGATAAAGGCGGTCTCATTCGCTTTGTTTACAATGGATTGAGCCAAGATCTAGATCCCTGGGATATCGTTCCCTCAAGTCAGATGAGCGGCTCCCCCAAAAATATACAGATGGTCAGTGTCCTCCTATGATGGATACACAGAGGAGAGATCAGATAACCAACATTCCATGTATATAAGAAACGACCGACATAGCTCGATATAGTTTAAAAATGTAATGAATAAAAAGAGTAACACTCTTTTTGGAGGACTTAAAACAAGCGTGTACTGGCGACAATTGTTTGTCCAGAAGTCAAGATGCCTGACATCGACTGCGCATGCGTGGTAGCGTGTGTGCATAGCTCCGCCTTTGGTGAAAACATAGCACACTGCGTGTCTTCCGGGTATCGCCGCTCCAGCGCTGTGATTGGCTGGAGCGGCGATGACGTCATCTCCCGCGTGCGCGCGGGAGATTTAAAATCGGCAGGGTCCGGCGGATGCCGGTCCTTTCGCCGTGGATTCCCCCCTGCGCATGCGCCGCCCGCATTGCGTGGGGAATATCTCCTAAACCGTACAGGTTTAGGAGATATTCTTTATACCTACAGGTAAGCCTTGTTATAGGCTTACCTGTAGGTAAAAGTGAAAAAGTGGGTTTACAAACACTTTAATGAAAAATTGATTACAGGGCCAATAAGTAGTGGATGGATTATATATGGTGTCTCTTTCATGTTTTCATAACTATTTAGACATTTAAAGTGCATTAGGTATAAAGATAAGTCGTCAATCATATATCTATGTAAACAGCGCTACATTCCTTGTAGAATTTTCCAATTGCCATATTATCTTAAGTATTGACTGCAAGAGATTAAAAAAAGACACATATAGTTCAATAGTTCATACATAGAGCACAAAGAGTTTACTTATGCCTTGTTTCCACTGAACGGAACGGTTCGGGTCAGTACGTTTGGAACGGTTTAGAATGGACCGCTCTATTCTCGTGAGCGTTTCCACTGCAAATCGGACCGTCGGGGACCATACAGGATTTAGAAAAAATGCCTAGCGCGTCCACCAATCAGTGGAATGTATTGCATCTCCGCCCTAATGGAACCGTTTCATTTTCTATTGCCCCACATCTGAAGCAGGACCCAGAATGGTCCGGTACGGTTCGGTTTTATGGCACACTTTCATAATGGAAACACCCAAAATAGCGTACCGAACCGAACCGTACCGAACCGATCCGCTCAGTGGAAACGAGGCATTATTGAGCCTCTGTGGGACATCCTCAAATGGAAGGTAGAGGAGCACAAGTTCTCCAATATCCACCAGCTCTGTGATGTCATCATGGAGGAGGGGAAGAGGACTCCAGGGGCAAGCTGTGAAGCTCTGGTGAACTCCATGCCCAAGAGGGTTAAGGCACTGCTAGAAAATAATGGTGGCCACACAAAATATTGACACTTTGGGCCCAATTTGGACATTTTCACTTAGGGGTGTACTTTCTTTTGTTGCCAGTGGTTTAGACATGAATTGGCTGTGTGTTGAGTTATTTTGAGGGGACAGCACATGTACACTGTTATACAAGCTGTACACTCACTACTTTACATTGTAGCAAAGTGTCATTTCTTCAGTGTAGTCACATGAAAAGATAGAATAGAAAAAAAAATGTGAGGGGTGTACTCATATTTGTGAGAGATTATATATATGTATATATATATATATATATATATATATATATATATATATATATATACACATACATACACACACACACACAGTGCCTTGAAAAGTATTCATACCCCTTTGAATTTTCCAAATTTTGTCATGTTACAACCAAAAACTTAAATGTATTTTATTGGGATTTTATGTGATAGGCCAACACAAAGTGGCACATAATTGTGAAGTGGAGGGAAAATGAATAATTATATACAGTATCTACTGCTCATTAAACATTAGCGTGATGGTCACTAAGGTAGCATGCCCCTTACATTTGTGGTCACTGGGAAGAGCCCCCCTCTTACAGATAGCTAAAAAGATTGTTGGTGTCAGTGGTTAGTTATCTAAGACAATGGTCTTTAAACTACGGCCCAGGGGCCAGATGTGGCCCGTTGCTTGCTTTTATCCAGCCCTTGGGGCACTATTTCATCCACTGATACCATCAATGGGGCAAAATTTCCCCCCACTGACACCAATGATGGGGCACTATTCTTCCAACTGACACCAAAGATGGAGCACTATTTCTCCCACTAATACCAACAATGGGGCACAATTCCCACCCTTGACACCAATAATAGAGTCCAATGAAGGGGCACAATTCCTCTCAATTAAGTCAACGACAGGGCACAATTTCTCCCAGTGACACCAACAACAGGGCCTAATGATAGCAATGAAGGGACACAATTCCTCCCAATGACACCAACAATGGTTCACAATTTCTTCCAATGACACCAATATTGGGGTCCAGTGACACCAATATTGGGATCCAGTGACACCAATATTGGGATCCAGTGACACCAATATTGTGATCCAGTGACACCAATATTGGGGTCCAGTGACACCAATAATAGGGCATAATTCCTCCCACTGACACCAAAGACGGGGCACAATTCCCCCCACTAACACCAAAGATGGGACATTTTTCCCTCTGACATCAGGACCTTTTCTACTCCCAACGGTCACAGTCTGGCCCCCCTACAGTCTGAAGGACTGGCCCTTTGTTTAGAATGTTTGGAGAATCCGGATCTAAGAGAAAGAACTTGCTCATTGCTCAAGGAACCCCTATCAACCTCTGGAGGGACCCTAGGGTTCTACACAACCCTGGTTGACAAAGGCTGATCTACGGCCACTATAACTGGTTCTGAAATTCTCTTGTATAACACATTAAAAGCCTGTTCTAAATGTATTTGCACTCTCATTGTATATAACACATTAACCTAGCCTTGTAAATTATCTGAAGTGTTGATTATATAAGAACATGACGACACGTATGGTTCATCAGTTCATTATTCCTTACATAACGCATGCAGAGGCCAACAGTTGAACACTGACCCTTGAATGTGGAACTTTACCCATAACAACTTGATAAAAAAATAATGTTCTTTAGCAAGGAACATACATTCCACATTAATAATTATGCTACCAAAATGAGTATATTGCTCTAAATTGCCTCCAGCATTGCTCCTGCTTCTTCTTGCTGGGGGCTGCCGTTTTGCTAAAGCCCAGAGACCCTGAGCAGCAATAAATCTTTAGGCTGTCAGCAGATCAGCCTCTACATTTTAGTTACAGTGCCACAAAAATAGAGAGCAACTGAGCATGTGCAGAGCAGGGTATTACTGGATTTAAAACAGTATAGGCACCTATTTTCAATGTCTAACATAGCTACTGTATACCTGAAAAAGGGGCCAGCCGGAAGTGATCTAGTAGGACTTATTTTTCTGACTAAAGTTCCACTTTAAGGCTTTGTGTACACTGGACATTTTGCTAATTCCCCCAGAAGCCTTTCCTCTTGGCAGCAGCGTTTTGGCAAAATAAAAAACTGACGCTTGTAAAAGTATGTAAGGTGTTTAGGCCCATCCAGCGCTTGGGTGTTAATTCATTACACTGGCCAAAATAATAATTTATCCTGGCCATTGAAATGAAATAATACTTGTAACGGTCACCACCGTTTACGACCTTCCATCCCATCCACGACAGCTCATCTGACACTCCAACCGTCCAACAGACATCAGACATCCCAGAATAACGAGACTTGCTCCATTACTGGTTTCAAAATGAAGACAACTTTAATGGTTTCTTCTCAGCTTATATACAGTACAAGGCATGGAAGTATTCAAAGGCACAATGAAATCTCCACCCCCCTAATCACACACTAAGGCTAATTACTAAACATTCCTTCATTAACAGCATAACATACAAAACACCATCACACACTGAGTTCCCTAGGCAGACGTTCTGTCTCCGACAAGTACATTCCACACATAAACAGTATTTAGCATACATAATTAGAGGTCTGGGAGCAGACCTGAATTAACACCTTTACACAAGGACAATGAAATGTCTTCCAGGCCCTGACTCAATTAGCATGTCACTAGTCAGGGCTAATCATAGAATGAGTCACCACATTGAATAGCCAACAACTTGTGATATCTCAAGACATCCTGCAAACATGATTTATTATTAATGTCCCATCTCATGTAATACATGAATTATGATTAGCCACCCTATGCCCAAAAGGGGCACAGGGTGAACTTAGACCCAAGAGTTCTTAAGGCCGCTGGCACAGGAGTATCCCCCATCCTCACAAAGTCTCTGGGGGTCACGGGTCATCCTGTTACAATACTCAAGTGCTAAACGTGCCTAGGCGCATTTAGACTGGTTTACAGACATCCTTTTTTTTTTGCCAAACCGCTGCTGCTCCAGGTGTTTTTGGTGTTTTTTTTCTGCCTCTAAAGCAGGGGTGTCCAAACTTTTTTCAAAGAGGGCCAGATTTGATAAAGTGAACATGCGTGAGGGCCGACCATTTTGCCTGACATTCTTTGAACCATTAAAATTCGGCCTAAGTGTGTTCGTCCGAGCAACTGATACACGGCCCAACAAGAATTCTTTTGCCATTGTGGCTGTGTGTAGTAAAGAGATGATCTTGGGCGTCTTATTTGGATATACAGGGCTAGATTCAGGTAGGGGGACGTAGGTTTATGCGGGCGTAGCGTATCCTATTTACGCTACGCCTCCGCAACTTAGACGGGCAAGTGCATTATTCACAAAGCACTTGCTCCGTAAGTTGCGGCGGCGTAGCGGAAATCTGCCGGCGTAAGCACGCCAAATTCAAATTGTCAGGAGGTGGGCGTGTTTTATGTAAATAAAACATGACCCCACGTAAATGACGTTTCTCACGAACGGCGCATGCGCCGGCCGTGAACGTATTCCCAGTGCGCATGCTCCTAATCACGTCGCAAATAGTCAATGCTTTCGACGTGAACGTAATTTACGCAAAGCCCTATTCGCGAACGACTTACGCAAACGACTTAAAAATTTTAAAATTTGACGCGGGAACGACGTCCATACTTAACATTGTCTATGCCTAATATAGCAGGAGTAACCTTACGCTGGAAAAAGCCTTACGCAAACAACGTAAAAAATCCGCCGGGCGCACGTACGTTTCTGAATCGGCGTATCCAGCTCATTTGCATATTCTACGCTGAAATCGACGGCAGCGCCACCTAGCAGCCAGCGTAAATATGCACCCTAAGATACGACGGCGTAGGAGACTTACGCCAGTCGGATCTTAGCCTAATTTCGGCGTATCTTGCTTTCTGAATACAGAAAGAAGATACGCCGGCGCAGATTTGAATTTACGCGGCGTATCAATAGATACGCCGGCGTAAATTCTTTCTGAATCTAGCCCACAGTATTTATCTGCGTAAAAAAACACGCACCATCACTTTAAGACAGATGTTTCAGGAAAAAAATTACATTTTAAGTAAAGAACTGTGAAGCTAAATAAGGGTCAGTTGTCATCAATGCAGCCTAATCAGTGTCCATCTGCAGCCCCACCGTTGCCATGAATGCAGACCCACCGTTGCCATGAATGCAGACCCACCGTTGCCATCAATGCAGCCTGATCAATGCCCATCTGCAGCCTCGGAGGGGACAGTGAGGGTGGCAGGACGAGTGCCAACAGATTACACACAGGAGAATCTCCTGTTTACCCTGTGGCCTCTTTAATACGAAGTCCCGCATCCTATAATAGACAGAACAGTTGTCCAATGGCAGCCCAGGAGACGGGACTTCCTATTACAGATGCTGCAGAGATTCTCCTGTATGTAATCTGAAGGCGTTTGTCCCCCCCCCCCCCGTCCCCTCCGAGGCAGCACTGATAAATACGATATATATCTTTTGTGGCCCTGGGGGCCACAGACGATATATATATATATATATATATGTATATATATATATCCAAATCACCAGGGGGGCTGTACTAAACTGGAAGGGGGGCCGCAATTGGCCCGCGGGCCGGACTTTGGACATGCCTGCTCTAAAGTCTATGTGTACATGGACACATACAGTAGGTTAACAAGCATGGGCGTTTTTACGTGTAGAGGCAAAAAAAAAAAAAAAGGATGCCCCTAGGAACAGCTAAAAAAAAAAAAAAAATGGCCAGTGTGCATAAGGCTGGTGTTCTGTCGAGAAGTGTCCCCCCATCGAATAGTGGCCAGGATGAACGGCGCATGCGCCGTACGTCCTAGCACAGCAGCTGATTTGCCGTTCATGCCAATAGTAACACTGGTCGTCCTGAATTCCATACACACTGTCACACCAAATTCCGACCGTCGAAAACGCAGTGACGCAAAACACTACGACGAGCCGAGAAAAATTAAGTTCAATGCTTCCGAGCATGCGTCGACTTGATTTTGAGCATGCGTGTTTATTTCTCCATCACAGTTCGATCCAGACTAACAAAATTTCCGATATAATTTTTTCTCCGTTGGAATATCCGATGAAAAAATTCCGTCTGATTTTTTTCATCGGAAATTCCGATTGTGTGTACACGACTAATAGTTGTCCTGTGGACAGATTCTCCCACCTGAGCTGTGGATCTCTGCAGCTCCTCCAGAGTTACCATGAGCCTCTTGGCTGCTTCTCTGCTTAAAGCGGAGTTTCACCCTAAAAATCTACTTTCTATTAACAGCTTGCCTTTAATGTAAAAAAAAAAAAAATGTTTTACTCACTTCTATCTGGCTGTTACTAGGCAGATTTCCTAATCTGCCTAGTTCCTGGTCCTATGTGGTTCCCAACTTCCTGTCCTAAGACCCCATTGCCTCCTGGGAAATGATAACACTAATTTCCCAGAAGTCTCTGGGCATTACTGTGTCTAAAAATCACCCAGCATGCACCTCTCCCTGAAAACCAGGAAGAAAAAGGAACTGGGCTTCACATGCCCACACATATGATGGATACGGCCACAACATGAGCTGGAGGATATAAGACAAGTGTTTGCAATGATTTCAGGAACGAATATGTTTTTAGGGACTATTTAACCACTTAACGCCCGCCGCACGACTATTTACGTCTGCAAAATGGCACGGACAGGCAGATGGTCGTATATATATACGTCCTTGCCTTTCTGCGGGTCGGGGGTCCGATCGGGACCCCCCCCGCTGCGTGCAGCTTACCTCGGGGAGCGATCCGGGACGACGGCGCGGCTATTCGTTTATAGCCGCTCCGTCGCGATCGCTCCCCGGAGCTGAAGAACGGGGAGAGCCGTATGTAAACACGGCTTCCCCGTTCTTCACTGTGGCGGCGCATCGATCGAGTGATCCCTTTTATAGGGGAGACACAATCGATGACATCAGACCTACAGCCACACCCCCCTACAGTTGTAAACACACACTAGGTGAAGCCTAACACGTTCAGCGCCCCCTGTGGTTAACTCCCAAACTGCAACTGTCATTTTCACAATAAACAATGCAATTTAAATGCATTTTTTGCTGTGAAAATGACAATGGTCCCAAAAATGTGTCAAAATTGTCCAAAGTGTCCGCCATAATGTCGCAGTCACGTAAAAAAATCGCTGATCGCCGCCATTAGTAGTAAAAAAAAAAAAAAATTAATAAAAATGCAATAAAACTATCCCCTATTTTGTAAACGCTATACATTTTGCGAAAACCAATTGATAAACGCTTATTGCGATTTTTTTTTACCAAAAATAGGTAGAAGAATACGCATCGCCCTAAACTGAGGAAAACATTTTTTTATATGTTTTTGGGGGATATTTATTATAGCACAAAGTAAAAAAATATTGCATTTTTTTCAAAATTGTCGCTTTATTTTTGTTTATAGCGCAAAAAATAAAAACCGCAGAGGTGATCAAATACCACCAAAAGAAAACTCTATTTGTGGGGAAAAAAGGACGCCAATTTTGTTTGGGCGCCACGTCGCACAATTGTCAGTTAAAGCGACGCAGTGCCGAATCGCAAAACCTGGCCTGGGCATTTAGCTGCCTAAAGGTCCGGGGCTTAAGTGGTTAATGTGATTAATTTTAGCTTGCAAAAAAAAATAAAAATTATACCCGGAACCCCGCTTTAATGCTCTCCTTGCCCGGCCGGTCAGTTTAGGTGGACGGCCATGCCTTGGTAGGTTTGCAGTTCTGCCATACTTTTTCCATTTCCTCATTGGCTCAGTCATAGCAGCAGGAGCCACTGGACACAGAGCGCTGGCTCCGGAGTGAGCACGCAAGAATGCCCACATAGGAAGCAACTTGCTATGGCGGTGGAGGAGCCAAGAGCATTGCGGGGTCACCATTGCACAGAGCAGGGAAGTATAACATGTTTTCTATTTTATAATGGCAGTTTTCTGTAGCCATGGCAGAAAATACGGAGCACATCTCAGGCAGTTTATTTTTTCTGAACATGTCAAGAATTATTTTTTTACAAATTTTCTCTTTTAAGTAAAAGGACATTACAGCCACCATAAAACAACAAGGAATTTCACACTATGAGATACAACAGCAATAAATGACAGTTAATACACAATAAGGCAATTCATTCTAGCTGACATCAGGCATTTACAGATGAAATGTCATCATAGTGGGCTGTATAGAACATGACCGGTTTACAACCAAAAACCGTCTATATAAATGCTGCTGAAATTGTTCCAGATAAGGAAGAAATACCGCGCGTTACCAAAGCAAGACAAGCATGCAGCAAGTGAAAAATCAATCTGCAAAACTGCAGCAGATCAGAGCCACCGCATGGATCAGAATGAAAGACAGACAAGCTCTGGGAGGGGAGCCTAGAATTTGGGAACCCCTGAAAAGCCTTAGAAACATATTGGAGAAATTAGATTAGATTTGCCCCTTTAGACACAGAGGATAGACAGATGGCAGATTTCTATATTGTGTGCACCAGTCTTCCAATATATGTAGACAATGGGCTCAGGATTGGTAGCCGGTGGAAGTAAAAGAATTGCACAGTGTCTGTGGTCAGTTGGAAGAGGAATAGAGCCCCATCATTGGTGTCAGTTAGGGGAATAGAGCCCCCTCATTGGTGTCAGTTAGGGGAATAGAGCCCCCTCATTGGTGTCAGTTAGGGGAATAGAGCCCCCTCATTGGTGTCAGTTAGGGGAATAGAGCCCCCTCATTGGTGTCAGTTAGGGGAATAGAGCCCCCTCATTGGTGTCAGTTAGGGGAATAGAGCCCCCTCATTGGTGTCAGTTAGGGGAATAGAGCCCCCTCATTGGTGTCAGTTAGGGGAATAGAGCCCCCTCATTGGTGTCAGTTAGGGGAATAGAGCCCCCCTCATTGGTGTCAGTTAGGGGAATAGAGCCCCCTCATTGGTGTCAGTTAGAGGAATAGAGCCCCATCAATTATAACAGTGGAAGGAATTATTCCAAATCATTGGTGTCAGTGGAAGGAATAGTGCTGCATTGTTGGCATCAGTGTAAGGAGTATGGCCCTGTCGGTGTCAATGGAAGGATCGGTGCCACATTGTTAACCACTTCATTACTGGGCACTTAAACCCCCTTCGTGCCCAGACCAATTTTCAGCTTTCAGCACTGAGGCATTTTGAATGACAATTCCGCGGTCATACAACACTGTAGCCAAATTATATTTTTATCATTTTTTTCCCACAAATTGAGCTTTCTTTTGGTGGTATTTGATCATCTCTGCGTTTTTTTTTTTTGCGCTATAAACATAAAAACACAGAAAATGTTGAAAAAAAACACAATATTTTTTACTTTTTGTTATAATAATATCCCAATTTAAAAAAAAAAAAAAAAATTTCCCTCGGTTTAGGCCGATACGTATTCTTCTACATATTTTTGTTAAAAAAAAAAAAAAAAAAAAAGGAATAAGCGTATTTGATTGGTTTGCGCCTACAAAATAGGGGATAGATTTATGATTTTTTTTTTTTTTTTTTACTAGTAATGGCGGCGATCTGCGATATTGCGACGGACGTATCGGACACTTTTGACACAAATTTGGGACCATTCACATTTACACAGCGATCAGTGCTATAAAAATGCACTAATTACTGTATAAATGTGACTGTCAATGAAGGGGTTAACACTATGGGGTGAGGAAGGGGTTAAATGTGTATCCTGGGTGTGTTCTAACTGTGTGGGGGGAGGGGACTGACTGGGGTAGGTGACCGATGTTGTGTCCCTATGTACAAGGGACACAGATCAGTCTCCTCTCTCCCTGACAGGACGTGGAGCTCTGTGTTTACACCCCATCATTACACACAGAGCTCCACGTCCCTGCTGTCACCGACGATCGTGGGTGTCTGGCGGACATCACGGCCGCCAGGCAAACGCATCGGCTCCCGAGCGATGCGCCGGGCACGTTGTTTCCCCGCTGCGCGCCCCCAGCGGCGCGCACGGGGAATGACAACAATAGGACGTCCAAAGACGACGCTGGACAGTGGAACAGGTAAGTGTCTGTTTATTGAAAGCCAGCAGTTATCAAACCATATCTTGGTACCCTGGTCCTGCCTGGATCGAATGTTATTTTCCGACAACAAATGTTGGCTGTGCATGCTTTCAAATTTTCCAACAAATGTGTGCCGTCGGATTATCCAATCGTGTGTACACAAGTCCCTCGGAGAAAAAAAATCCAAAGTATAAACACGCATGCTCAGAAGCAATGCCAACCATAGCACATTAGCAGAAGTTGCCCAAAGGGTGGTGCTAAAGAGCTGAAAAACCACGTAGTTTCGTATTTGTTGGCTAAGGTTTTGCCATCTGTATGCATACCAAGTTCACGGCCAACGCACAAAATTCCACGGATTTGTCCGATGGAAATCCGATCGTGTGTACGAGGCTTTAGTTACAACATTTAATCTTAACCCAGATTCCATTTGGCCCTACAATATTTACCTGCTGAGGGTTGGGTTACCCCATGGAACCATAGGGACAAGGTTCATAGGGATATTTGTTAAAATTTGTTTTAGTTTTGTCTGGCTGTACTGTTGTTTTTTTTTTGCCTTTAACCCTCTACCTACGGTCTGCCTAGGAGATTCCCGATTGGGTGACGCCAGAAGGTAGGCCGTATGTTTGGGCATGCAATGGGTGGCATTCGCCAGGGGACCTTATTAGGTCACTCAGCGCAGGTTACAGTAGCGGCTGGTGCTCCAAATTGTTTGGAGGGCGCAAACAAACGCAGCCACTGTGCCATGCCATTGTCGCCACTGTGCTATGTATGCCATCAATTGTCACCACTGTGCCCATCAATTGTCACTGTGCCATGCCAAACACAGCCAGTGTGCCATCAATTGTTGCCACTGTGCTATGCCATTATCACCACTGTGCCATGCCAAACGCAGCCACTGTGCCCATCAATTGCCGCCAGTTTGCCCCTAAAATGCCGGCAGATTGCCTGCCACCCCCGGCACTTACCTTTCTCGGTCAGCCATCCTCGGATCCTCCTCCACGATCCCTCGATGTTGCTTCAGCCAATCAAGTTACCGGTAACCAGATCCAGTGAACCATTTCCATAGCCAACCGGATGCCGTTATTCAGATGGCCGGCGCTCACCATTGATTCATGCAATCTATGTATAGTTTTTCAGTTGCGGTGCAGGAGAGAGAGGGGGCGGCGCTCCTGCAACCTCTATGGACACACCGCCACTGCCTCTCTACAGAAGAAGGGACGGGGTAGGGGGGCGAACTGTTTGGGTGGCCTAGTGGTTTATGATCCCTTATGATTGTGCGGCGGGAATTCCGAGTTGCCCATCACAGGAATAAGTGGGGGAACTTGGTACGTTTTTAGCTTTTATTTAAGTGATGGCCTAAGTGTTAGGATGTCAGGTGCAGGTGACACACATTGGGGTGGATTCAGGTACGGAGGCGCAGTGTACCGTTTTTACGCTACGCCTCCATAAATTACTTGAGCTACGCTTCATTCACGAAGCATTTGCTCCGTAATTTGCGGGGGCGTTGCGTAAAAGTGGCCGGCGTAAGCGCGCGTAATTTAAATGATCCTGTAGGGGGCGTGGATCATTTAAATTAGGCGCGTTCCCGCGCCGAACGTAGTGCGCATGCTCCGTCGGGAAACTTTCCCGACGTGCATTGCAGTAAATGACGTCGCAAGGACGTCATTTGCTTAGACGGGAACGTAAATGGCGTCCAGCGCCATTCACGATCCACTTACGCAAATTTCGAAAAACGCGATGCGGGAACGACGTCCATACTTAGCATTGGCTTGCGCCTCCTAATAGCAGGAGCAGCCTTACGACGGAAGCGCCGTACGCAAACGACGTAAAACTTGAACGCCGGGCGCGCGTACGTTTGTGAATCGGCGTGAGTATGCAATTTGCATACTCTACGCTGACCACTACGGGAACGCCACCTAGCGGCCAGCGGCAGAATGCAGCCTAAGATACGACGGCATAAGAGCCTTATGCCAGTCATATCTTAGGCTACAGTTGGCGCATCGAGCTTTCTGAATACAGAAAGTCGATACGCCGGCGCTACTTAGCAATTACGCTGCGTATTTATGGATACGCAGGCGTAATTGCTACTTGAATCTACCCCATTGTTTATATAGTAATCTGGTTTGAGCGCCTCTACTCCTATAGACGCATCTCCATTTCCCCCCATATAGCCTTCCCGTGCTCTCGCTCCTTGGATTTCCTCTGGGAAGGGACACCAAGTGGGGTAGGCTATAGAGCCATAAGCTTTGCACACACAATCGGATTTTAATCGGACAAAGCGTAGGACTTTTGTCCGAAGGGCGTAAGCTGTGAACTTGTCTTGCATACAAACGGCGAAAAATTGCCAGCCAACAAACACTAAAGTATGTGGTTTTTCAGCTCTTTAGCACCACCCTTTGGGCAACTGCTGCTAATGTTGTGTAATGGTGAGCATTGCTTCTGAGCATGCGTGTTTGGAGTTTCGTCCAAAGGCCTTCTGTACACACGATCGGATGAGAAAACACACATTTGTTGGCGGACAATTTAAAGCATGCTATACCCTATTTGTTGACGGAAAATCCGACAATTGTCCGATAGAGCATAAAAACGGTTATGTCGTCGTATACCTCGTATGTCAGCAGCCTGTCATACGAGGTATGAGGCTTTATATTCCATAATTATCAATATGCACATACATTTCACAGCACAAACTCCATTTCTAAGACTAGAGGGGCAAGCATCCTGCTGTCTTGGTCGATACCCTAGTCCAGGGATATGCAATTAGCGGACCTCCAGCTGTTGCCAAACTACAAGTCCCATGAGGCATAGTGAGAGTCTGACAGCATCAAGCATGATACCCAGAGGCATGATGGGACTTGTAGTTTGGCAACAGCTGGAGGTCCACTAATTGCATATCCCTGGCCTAGTCCTTTGTTGATCAGGAGGGACGGTTTCTTTTTATCACGGGAGATTCGGCCGGCCATAGAGTTACATTAGCGTCTATATATCTTCCAAACAATGACGCAGCTGTTTACACATGTGATCAATAAACGCGAAAATGCCATTCATCGGCTCTTCCCTCATACCGAAGGAGTGAGAGGAGATTCGATCAGTGGCATCTCCTCACAGGGTAAACCTGCACAGATACGAAGGGCACTGATCAGTGCAGTGCCACCAATCTGGCGCCAATTACTGCCTCCCTACAATTGTCAAAGTGCGACAGCTGAAAATTGGCCTGATCATTAAGGGGGGGGGTAAAGCTTTTCGGGGCTGAAGTGGTTAACCTTCTTGCATAGAATGCTGAACAGTAAAAATCCTTGAGCTTTTAGAACCCCCTGACCTTTCATGCGGACCTGTTCTTCACAATAATAAGAACTTTGGGCCAGATTCTCAAAAAGATACGACGTCGTATCTCTGAGTTAGGCCGGTCGTATCTATGCGACTGATTCATAGAATCAGTTACGCATAGATATGCCTAAGATCCGACCGGTGTAACTGTGTTACACTGTAGGATCTTAACTGCAATTTAAAAATGGGCGCTGGGGGCGTTCTCGCTGATTTACGGCGAGAATATGTAAATCAGCGAGATACGCCAATTCACGAACGTACGCGGGCCCGACGCAGTGTTTTTACGACGTTTACGTAAGCGTTTTCCCGGCGCATAGTTACCCCTGCTTCTATGAGGCGCAGCCAATGTGCAGTATGGCCGTCGTTCCCGCGTGAATTCACAAAACCGATGGACGGAAGTTACGCTCACGCCGAAACCAATGACATCCTAGCGACGTCATTGGGAGCAATGCATGCCGGGAAAATTCGCGGACGACGCATGCGCATTTAAATGGGCACAGGGACGCGCCTGATTTAAATGCTACACTCCCCCTAGCCGCGGAATTTGAATTCCGCCGGGGGATTTACGATCCGCCGCAAGTTTTGAGGTAAGTGTTTTGTGAATTACCCACTTGCCTCAAAAACTTGCGGCGGCGGATCTTAAATCAGATAGATTACGCGGATCTAAAGATCCGCTGATCTATCTGAATCTGGCCCTTTATTACTAAAGGGAAATACACTGTGCACATGGAAGGGCAGCCACTATAGATCTGAGAGGGACATGCAAGGCAAAGAAAAAGAAAACTACACACAGCATTTTTGCTTGTATATGATGAGATGATAGAAATCGGCAGAGCTTCCTGAGATTTAAAGCAACCGCACTTAGGGCTGGGTGATTTTAGGCAAAAAACAAAAAATACAAAATCTGTGATTAAAAAAAACAACTCGATTCACAATACGAATCAAGCTTTCATCCCCCCCCCCCCCATGGACACCGCGTCGGTCCTAAGTTTTTAGGCAAGGCTGCGGCCTAGTCTGCCGCGATCCTGGGAGAAGGCCGCAGACTAGGCAGAAGCCGTGGCCTCGCCTAAAAAACCCTGCCCGCAGCTCACCGCGATCCTGAGAAAAGGCCGCGAGCGGCGTCCGGCCTCGCGGCCTTTTCACGGGATCGCGGCGAGCAGGAATTTTTAGGCAAGGCCCCAGGCCTAGTCCGCTGCGATCCTGTGAAAAGACCACGGCCCTTTCCCCCCAGAATCGTGGCGAGCTGCGGGCAGGATTTTTAGGAGGAGAGGCCGTGGCTTTGGCCTAGTCTGCGGAGCGCCGACCTATCAAAAAAAAATCTATTTGATCAAAATTTGAATCGATTTGCCCTTGCAACTCGATTTTTTCCCCAGCCCTAACCGCACTTCCAGTGCACAGTGGATTTGCCTTTAGTAAATCAACCCCTTTGTCTCTATGCACTCCCATTTCTTCAGACACATCAACTAAGCACACTGGGGTGGATTTACTAAAACCGGAGAGTGCAGCTCTATGCAATCTGGTGCAGCTGTGCATAGTAGCCAGTCTGCTTTTAATTTGAGACATTTTTAATTAAGCTCCAGACTTTGCACTCCAGTTTTAGTAAATGGATTGATTTAATAGATTTATAATGCGCCAAATACTGACCCGTCAGGGCAGTGTCTAAGCGCAGAAAACATAACTAAATGAACTCCATTAGCTAAAATTTGAGTGGATTTTTTTTTGCCTGAAGGTGGCAGCATAACACCCAACAATCATGAATGCCCAAAGTCCTGTGATGAGTGATCAAGAAAAGCACATCTTATAAAACTTCCTACATCAACACATCAGTGGGCAGAGAAATGAACACTTCAGCAGGTTTTAGACTGTTATATATTTTTTTATGTAACAAAAACAGAGTTTTTACCATAATCGGTAAAAAAAATTCAATAGATTTTATAGTTCAAAATGGGCTAAAAGAAAAAAAAAAAAAGTTCAAAATGTATAAAAGGCATTTTAACTGTGCAAGAATGTAAAAATTATAGGTATGCACCCGATCCTTTACAGCAGTGGTCATCAACCCTGTCCTGCAGGGCCCACAAACAGGCCAGGTTTTATGTATTACCTTGGGGAGATGCAGATTAGAATACTGCAATCACTGAGGAGCAAATGATATCAGCTGTGATGTATTTCAGTTATCTTGCAAACCTGGCCTGTTAGTGGGCCCTGAGGACAGGGTTGATGACCACTGCTTTACAATATCGCTGGATATGATGTGACAGATGTGCTAAAACGCATTGGCAAATGAAGAAGTGTAAGGAACTTATTAAACAAGTCTAAGCAACAGTTAAAGTCAAAATCTTAAAACCAGGCTTTTCTAAAAACAAAAGTCTAATAAAAGATTAAAAAAGACCTTTTAAAAATTTCTACTGCCTTCTTGGGCTTTCCTAAAAGGGAATCGCTGCAACCCCTCTCACATTTTAGAAAGATTTAGGGCTCATTTACACTTGCTTCAGCTCCGGACATGCTTTGTTAAAGCTCTCTGAATGTCAGTCAAATCTCCTGTCACTAAATAAAATGGTTAACTTACAGTTTTGTGAACAGCTGGCTTTTGCTTTAAAAAAAATGATACCCCATGTAGCTTTAGTGGTGCTGCAAATCATCCTCAAAGCCTCCATAGAAGTCTATGGAAAAGCTCTGCTTAAGGCGGAGGTTCACCCTCAAAATTAACGTTTTTGCTAACCTATCTCTAGCCTTAATAAAGGCTCGTAGCGTTGTCATGTACACTTACCTGTCTTCAGCCGCACTTCCGGGTCTTCTTCCTTCGCAGGGAGTGGGCGTGTCGCTCCTTTTCCCCCGACGGGGAGCTCTGCATGGATGATTGACGTGTGCGTCATCGCCTTCCGAAAATATCCGACGGGGACTCGGCTCTTTACGGCGCCTGCCGTGTAGAGCTGACTGCGCAGGCGCCCTAAAGCGCTGAGTCCCCCTCGGATATTTTAGGAAGGCGATGACGCGCACGTCAATCATCTATGCAGAGCTTAGGAACGCCTACTCCCCGGGGGAGTGAGAACCCGGAAGCCGGGTGAAAACGACGGAAAAAGTAAAAAAAAAAATCCAGCATACTGTTGATGTCAGCAGTATGCTGGATAAAACAGTCTATAGATATTTTAGGGTGAACCCCTGCTTTAAAGCTCCAAAGCACCAAGCAACAGCAAGGTGTACACAGGACTGTAAGCCAACCATTTTATTTAGTGACAGGAGCTTTGACTGGCTTTCAGAGAGCTTTTACAAAGCCTGTGCGAAGCCTTGTTTTGATAGCAGCAAAAAAAAAAAAAAAAAGGAAGAAGGGGAGCTGGATACTTTGGGCGAGGCTACAAAAGTGTTTAGCCTAGGACAGTGATGGCGAACCTTTGCACCCCAGATGTTTTGGAACTACATTTCCCATAATGCTCATGCACTCTACAGTGTAGTTGAGCATCATGGGAAATGTAGTTCCAAAACATCTGGGGTGCCAAGGTTCGCCATCACTGGCCTAGGCTCACACCGAGTTAACACAGAAACCACACCGCAATTCCTGTAAAAATTCACATGCGATTCAGCGCAGTGCAATTTGAACCTATTCATTTTTTACGGCTCAAATTATCTGCACCAAAGTCATGCATGTAGCAAATTTGGAAAACACACTGCAACCAGATCTCCTGATGCAGATCACAAGGGCAGATGGAATACAGTGCAGGACAATTTACACGGATTGAGGGTTTGCCACAACACATACCAGAGTGAACCAAGGCTAAAGTCAAAACTTTGGGGGGTGAGGGAGAGTCAGCTTTTTATTGCCCCCTAAGGTCTCATTGAGATTTCCCCCCCACTCCCTGTTCCAGCAATGTTGCCACAATCACAGGAAATTTCCCCAATAGACAGGGCAACAAAACAGTAAAAAAAACTGAGCTGAGGTTCCAGCACTTTCCCCATTGTATCCAAAACAAATTTGGCCGATTAAAAGAAAGGCGATCATCCTCCGATTTACAGGCAGAAAAGCTCCTGCTCAGCATTGAAGCCGACTTACTCCAGAACTACAACTATAAGCTGAGAATGGAGGACAGCATCTTCCCCGCAAGGCTTTTTATCTGACCTGGCTTCATAACTCAGGAAATGGATAAGGAGCGGGCGACACGGTCAGCTTTTGAATAAACTTGGCATTTAAAAGTCCACTTCAATCATGCAAAATTAAAGAGGAAAACTAGGACAGCCGCACTCCAAAAATATTCCTTTTAATAAAACTGGTCACAAAAATTACATGCCACAGCAAAAAAATAGGAGAAGCTGACGCGTTTCACACTGTAGTTCAGTGCTTAATCATGAGCTACATGATACATGAATTACAGTGTGAAACGCGTCAGCTTCTGTTCTATTTTTTTCTGTGGCATGCAATTTTTGTGACCAGTTTTATTAAAAGGAACGTTTTTGGAGTGCGGCTGTCCTAGTTTTCCTCTTTAATTTTGCATATAATTGCATTTCCGGCACCCATGGTTTGGATCCAGTGAGAAGGTTTTTTTGGTTTTATCTGAGCGGTTATTCTCTTTCTCATCCACTTCAACCATAATGACCGAATCCACAATGTCAGACTTGGAACTTGCAGAGTCAACAGCTCAGGATTTGGCCAAGACCAAAATACGAACGGTTCCACCAGAATAAAACTTCTTGGACTCTTAAAATAAAGACAGGTTCTGCTTTCCAGAAAAGCTCTGAAAAAAAAGTCTAAAAATCTAAAAGCACGAGTCTCTGGGTGTCGGGGAAATCCAGCCTGGAAAGCTTCCAATGTCCGTATTTACAGCAGCTCTAATCTTCCAGGAGGTAGTTGGGATTAACAACCAGGTAAGGATCCTCTTCCTTCGCAGCTTCCTCTTCACTGCCGGAGACTTTCAGACTCGTCTGCGATAATTCAATCAGGATCTGATCCTAAAAAACAAGGGAGGGGCATGTTTAGGGGTGACAAGGAACTAGCACATTATGACAGACAAGGATAGAATATGGCAAATCATTCAATCCCAAATTTTCAGGGCTCGTTCACACCATACCATGCACTGGAATCTCAGTTTTTATGTGCGCCAGTCATGTGCCCTACTCACACCAAATGTTAGCGGGGTCTTTTTTCCTGAGCCAAAAAATGACACACGTTGCAGAATCCTGCACAGAAAAATAAAAATCTACACGTGGCGTGAACAGAGAACCATTATTTTTTTAAACCTTTGCAGAAAAACTGACGCCTGCACCACGGTGTAAACGAGGTCGGCCTCTTTTTCACCTGAAAAGCTCTTGGGGCCAGTTCACACCATAGAAACCCAGTTCAGATGCATTGCAGACGTTTTTGTGCATTCACATTTTTGATGCGCTCCTGTGCTTCCTCCCGCCTTTTTTTCTTAACCTTAAAGTGGAGGTTCCACCAAAAAAAAAAAAATATATAATTTTTACTCACTCTAAATAGCTGTTGCTATGCGGAAGTGCCGAATCTGCCTCTTCATCGTCCGCGGTGGATTCTCTTCCTCCTCCTACACTCGGTTTCTTCTTGTTAATGGGGCGCGCTGCATTCTGGGAACTGTACAGCCGGCCCATTCACAAAGCGCCGCGCTGCTCGTGCATGCGCAGTAGGAAACGGGCAGTGAAGCTGTAAGGTTTCACTGCCTGTGTCCCTTACTGTGGATGGCGGCGCTTGGAGCTGCCAGGATCGGCCTCGGCGGGGGCCGACATCGCTGGTGGCTAGGACAGGTAGGTGTCCTTATTAAAAGTCAGCAGCTCCAGTGTTAGTAGCTGCTGACTTAAATTTTTTTTTTTTTTTTTTAATGGAACCTCCTCTAAATAAGGACATGTATGTTCCAGTGTGCTTGATGCATTTTACAGCGTTCCAGTAGAGTGCAGGACAAATGTTCTACTTTTTCTTTCTGGAACTGCAAGCACTGGTGTGAACTATGCCATTCAAAACCATAGAATATATATTCCATGCGTTTTTTTTGATGCAGAATGTGATGTGAACTGGCCCTGAAAGTGGAAAACTTCTTTGCTGAAAATTATAGGAAGCCACAATCTAGCCCTCTGATCTTCAACTTCCATGGTGCTGCCAAGTGATCAGTTAAGACTTCAGCCGTTTGATGGTTTGAGAGCGCAAACAAATGTGAAAGTTACATTCCCACCATGCGCCAAGAGTATAACTTAAATCAACGTGTTTATTTCTGCTATAACCACTTGAGGACCAGCCGCATCAGTCATACTGCGGCAGGTTGGCTCCCCTGGGCGAGCCGTCGTAGCTGTACGTCAGGCACTTTAAGAGCACTGGGGGGGGGTTTGCGTGCCCATCACGGCGGAGCCAAAGTTCCTGCCCGGCAGTTGCGATGTCAGCCGGGCACCTGCAATTGCTCCTATAAGACAGAACGGGGGCCTATCAATGTAAACAGACGGATCTCCGTTCTGTCAGGGGTGAGGAGACTTGTTGAATTGTTGTTCCTACTGCTTAGAACGATCGGTCTCCTCCCCCAAGCAGTCCCATCCCCCCACAGTTAGAAACACTCCCTAGGGGGCATATTTAATCGCACCCCAGTGTTAACCCCTTCCCTGCCAGTGACACTTATACAATAAGCATTGGCTTTTAGCACTGATTGCGGTTATAAATGTCACTGGTCCCAAAAAATTGTGTTAAACGTGTCCGATGAAGGGGGAAAATCTTCAGAGGCTTAAGTGGTTAAAGGGGAGGTTCTGCGGGAATGTGTTTTTTTTTTTTTTTGATCGTTCTTGGGCTCTTACCTTACTCAATCTGCTACCCTCGCGAGACATTCTTCTAGCCGCCAGGATCGTCATTGTCCAGGAAAGGATATTTTATAAAAAAGATAGATGGACGTTTCCATCTTGATTGTGGGCACTCTGAAGCCCTCCTGGATTTGCTTCCGGGATACGGTGACTTGAAATGGTGGAATTGTATCCGCCCTCGTCACATGACTGTCTGGAAAAGTCATGGGACGTGCAGAAATCATGCGAGACCAAGTGTGCTGGGTTATAGAGAATGATCTCCTGGGCAGCATCACGCTGTGCTCCCAGGAATCATTGCGGCGATCGCAGCCAAAGCGACACGCCCACTCCTGCGGGACTCAAACCAGGAAGTGCCTGGTGAAGATGACAGAAATAAGGTATGGAAGCATTTTTAATGATTTTGGACAGCGAACTGTTATAACATCCAGTCAGCCCTTGTGTTTAAGGCCAACTTGTAAAATCGGGTGAACCTCCACTTTAAGGCACTATAAAAGCAGCAGGTGCAGATAAAAGGGGGAAAAAAATAAATCAAAAAGTTTGTCGAAAGTGAGCACCCAACTGCAATCCCTCAGAATAAACCCATGAGATTACAACAGTCATCCCTCCAGGGAAGGTTCGGAGGTTCATGTCCTGTGGCTAGGTACTGATATTTCAGGTGACGCATGGAATAAAAGTGATGTGAAAAAGTGAAAATTTCTCTCATTTACATACAAAAATAACCGTCAAGCAAAATTGACAGTTGGGACAAAGAACCTGTGTTTTGTTTGCAGGTTTCTCTGGGAATTAAAAAGCCACAAAGGTTTAAATGCAACGGCCACCCCTTCAGAATTCTCAATGATCACAGAAGAGTCTCAAACTGATGCGGGCGGCACAAATCCAAAGCCTGTCCACACAGAAGGTAATGATCTCAGATTAGAATAGAAGTTAGTTGTAGGCAGCCCTGGTCCCAGTTCATCAGTATTGATGGACAGTGTAATCCGCATGCAATACATGAACCATAATAAAATTGATTACATACTGAACGCCATCATTAGACTTAACTGCTAATAGTTCTAAGGATATCTTTCACACCCACTGATACTACAAAAGTATAATGTTGGCAAATGGTTATTAAAGTGACTCAGCAAAGTAGCAGAGATAAGATACAGCAGAATATATGCTTGCTGTACACTAAAAGATACTTTGATTTAACAAAGTTCAGTAGCCAATCATATATTCCAATTTAACCGCTTGCCGACCAGCCGCCATCATCATACTGTGGCAGTTCGGCTCATTCCCACCAACATCGTAGCTGTACGTAGGTCCCTTTAAGCAGGATAGCGGGCGTGCCGATGCTCGTGACCAGCGGTAGCAATAACCACCAGCAGGCCCGGATTTACTCCCTTTGCCGCCCCAAGGCCGGGTCCTTCAATGCCGCCCCCGCCTGCGCAGTACAGGGGGGACATTATCCGCCAGGGGACTTTTTCAGCAGGACTCTGGGAAGCAGGGGGGATGCTGCTGCTGAAAATGACATTGAGAACTGGGGGGGGGGTGTTGCTGCCAAAAATTGCATTGATCATTGGGGGGGGGGGGGGGGGCGAAAATTACATTGAAAACCATCTCACCTCCTCTTCCCTCTGTTTTCTCTCCTCTCACCATCCGTGAAATGACAGGGGGGGAAATGAAAGTGTCCTCTCCTCTCAGCTGCAGTGCCGCCCATGCACCCACTGCCACCCCGAGGCCTGGCCTTGTCTGGAATCCGGCCCTGGCCACGAGCGGCAGAACAGGGACGTGCGTGCGCGTGTGTAAACACACACATCCTTGCTCTACGAGGAGAGGCAGATTGCGAGTTTCTACAAACCGGGAACAATCTCATCTCCTATAGCGAGTCCCCCCCCACAGTTAGAACACACATCAGGGAACACAGTTAACCCCTTGATCGCCCCCTAGTGTTAAACCCTTCCCTGCCATTGACCTTTACACAGTAATCAGTGCATTTTTACAGCACCAATCGCTGTATAAATGTCAATGGTCCCAAAAAAAAAAAAAAAAAAAGTGTCCTATATGTCCGCAGTCCCGTAAATTTTGTTTGGGTACAGCGTCGCACTACCGCATCGCAAAAAACGGCCTGGTCATTTAGTTTTATAAGCCCCAACTAGCTAAAAAACTAGTTCTAGCTTACACGGGCTGAAGACTGTCCCCTCCACTATGACAGCAGCGGGCCATTCATTCATCAATGCCGTCACATGAAAGGGAAGGAAGGCACATACTCTCAAGTATTCAGATTTTTATTTTGCTCCCAGCAGTACAATGGAGAGGTGGCTGAGCCAGGAAAAGTTTGTGCTGCCGGGAAGGAGCAATGCACAAGTTTATTAGGCCTACTATAAGCTATGGGTAACTTCCAGTTCAGGTACAAATGCAAGACAAAACTTGCAAACTAGGTAGATTGCCTCTGGAGAGAGTTGCATTCAGTTAACCCAGCGACTGCCATCATGCAACAGGATGCAACATGAAGCATGATCACATACACCATACCCAAAAAGCAACCCCCCCCCCATACAGATTTATGATCCTTTGAGTTTAACATGGTGGTCTGTGGCTCTGCCTGCACAATTGCATCATCCCGATCCGGGAGAATTCCTGCACATCAACCATTATCACTACACAGCGACTATGCTGGTAATCCCTACTCCGCACTCTGTGGTTCAATCCACACCGCCGTACACGTCAGAGAACAACATTGCAAGAGTCTGTGCACCGTGCCTGCAACACGCAATAAATTCTCTGCTAGATTCGCTGCAAAATTTAGCAAACTCACATTAACCACTTCCCGACCTCCTCATGTACATATACGTCAGCAGAATGGCACGGACAGGCACATGTACGTACCTGTACGTCCTCTGCTAGACGTGGGTGGGGGGTCCGATCGGGACCCCCCCCCCCCCCCGGTACATGCGGAGGTCGGGTCCGCTCGGGGAGCGATCCGGGACGACGGAGCTGAAGAACGGGGAGAGCCGTGTGTAAACACGGCTTCCCCGTGCTTCACTGTGTCGGCGCATCGATCGCGTCATTCCCTTTATAGGGAAGACACGATCGATGACGTCATTCCTACAGCCACACCCCCCTACACTAGTAAACACACACAAAGTAAACCCTAACTCCTACAGCGCCCCCTGTGGTTAACTCCCAAACTGCAACTGTCATTTTCACAATAAACAATGCAATCTAAATGCATTTTTTGCTGTGAAAATGACAATTGTCCCAAAAATGTGTCAAAATTGTCCGAAGTGTCCGCCATAATGTCGCAGTCACGAAAAAAATCGCTGATCGCCGCCATTAGTAGTAAAAAAAATAAAAATGCAAAAAAACTATCCCCTATTTTGTAAACGCTATAAATTTTGCGCAAACCAACCGATAAACGATTATTGCGATTTTTTTTACCAAAAATAGGTAGAAGAATACGTATCGGCCTAAACTGAGGAAAATATTTTTTTTTATATATGTTTTTGGGGGATATTTATTATAGCAAAAAGTAAAAAATATTGCATTTTTTTCAAAATTGTTGCTCTATTTTTGTTTATAGCGCAAAAAATAAAAACCGCAGAGGTGATCAAATACCACCAAAAGAAAGCTCTATTTGTGGGGAAAAAAGGACGCCAATTTTGTTTGGGAGCCACGTCGCACGACCGCGCAATTGTCTGTTAAAGCGACGCAGTCCCGAACTGTAAAAACCCCTTGGGTCTTTAGGCAGCAATATGGTCCGGGGCTTAAGTGGTTAAGGACCGAGCCTCTGAGATTTGTTGTTTACAAGTTAAAATTATTTTTCTTTTTCCTAGAAAATTACTTAGAACATTAAAACATGACTTTTTTGCCCCTAACACCCTAGAGAATAAAATGGCGGTCGTTGCAATACTTTGTCACACCGTATTAAATTCACTTTTAATAAAAAATAAATAAAAAAACAGTCAAGTTAGCAAAATTGTTTTTATATAGTGAAACATAATGTTACGCCGTTTAAATTGATATCCAACATGTCACGCTTGTGGAATGGCGACAAACTTTTACCCTTAAACATCTCCATAGGCGACGTTTATAAAAAAAAAAAAAAAAAAAAAAAAAAGGATTCTACAGGTTGCCCGTTTTGAGTTACAGAGGAGGTCTACGGCTATAATTATTGCTCTCGCTCCCATGATCGCGGCGATACCTCACGTGTGGTTTGAACACCGTTTTCATATGTGGGCGCTGCTCACGCTCGTCAGGACAGGGCGCGTTTGAAAAGTTTCTTATTAATTTTAACTTTTATTTACCTTTTTTTTTTTTTTAATTGTGTAAACATCCCTTGTAATAGAAAAAAGCATGAAGGCCCTCTTAAATATGAGATCCGGAGTCAAAAAGACGGGTGGGGGCCATCTTGCCCTCACTCTTCCCCAGTCACCAGAAGGAACCGATCGCCTCCGCCGCTGTCGGCGGCTCCCGTAAGCGGCAGGGGGCATGGGAGCCCCTCTGCTGATACCGGTGATCTTGCAGCGAATCCGCTGCAGAGACCGCCATTATCGGAAACCAGACCACCGGCTGAAGAGGATACCTGGGTCATGGCAGCTGCTGCCATAACAGATATCCCTCTTCAAACAGCTGACGTATATCGGCGTGTGCGGCGGCCCGGAAGTGGTTAATAATGAGATCAGGGTTGTTGCATTTGTAAGAGGCAATATAACCCTTTCAAACCGTTACCTCTTGCCTGGATCCAGCAGCACCTCTATACAGAAGGCTTTAAGTTCTGTAATTATATTTATGTTGAAGGCTGTCAATATACTTACATAATGAACTAGTCTGTGAATAACTTTCTCAATGATCTGCTTCCGGTTTATGAGTTCCTCTTCAGAGTCGATCTCGGACTCGATATCCTTCAGATACCAGTTAATGAGCTCGCTTTTCTTCTGCGTCGATTCATCCTCATCTGTGTGGACCAAGCACAAGACAATTAGGCGATTGTCATTTCCATGCTAGAAGCATTAACCATTACACAGATGTTTATGCCGCTTACTGACCCTCCATCTTCCTCAGCTGCAGGACCAACAGATTGGAGATCCTCTTGTATTCTGTAAAGCTGAGACGCAAGCTTGGTTTGGCAGACGACGTCTCCATAGGCTCGCTATCAGCGTGACCATTTATTCCAGTCACATGACTGTTGGGAATTCCGACATCGCCTGAAACAGCAACACATTAGAGGAGGAAAGTCCCGACATCATGACCAGTCCTAGGCAGGAAATCATAGAACACTCACCATTGATGCCCTCCTGAGCCGGCTCTTCCTCCACATCTTCCTGATCCAGGTTCACATCCGGAGTCTCCACTCTAATAATGGACTTGTTCAGAAGCCGGAAAGCTTCTTTGACATGTTTTGGCTGCACCTGTATGTAGTAGATTGGGAGAAGGTGGTTTTATTTTAACAAAACACATAGTGACTTTCTAGCTGGCACATACTTTACTATGGGCGGGCAGCAAATTTACTGTGGGCGAGTGGCACAGGCAGGCCGGACAACGTACTGGTATGTTGCCTTTGTGCTTCAGGCGCGCATGTGTGTTCCCCCCTGCCAACCACTGCAGTGATTGGACCGCACGAGTTTGGCAGCCGATTTCAGCCAAGGATTTTGGCTGAAGTCAGCTGACTGGCCGTGGCCATGTACACAAAGATCTGTGTTTAAAAAAAATAAAAAAACACAGAACACCAATGTGAACAGTGATCTGGCTGTTTCTTCCCCTACAAAGAGCAGGGAGAAAAAAAAAAAAAAAGAAAAAGAAACCACAGCCAGACAGAAAGGTAAAATCAGCACACATTACACTTGTTAGGCACAGTTGACCCCTTGATGTTAACCTGTTCCCAGCCAGTGTCATTAGTACAGTATTATCACGCATCACTGTATTCAGGTCACTAGCGAAGTCAGTGACAATCCTAGATAGTGTGTTAGTGTCAGATTACCCGCCACCCTATCACAGCCCCACTATAAGTTAGCAAACACCACCATTGCATTATAATGTATATAGCTGTGTAAATATACATACACATTATATAAATAATAAATATATATATATATATATATATATATATATATATATATAAATAAAATATATGGGGGACCCCTACTAGGCCGATATACAATATGTTTTCTCTAATTGGAAGAGTAGCCAAGACAAAAAAACAAAAAAAACAAACATAAAATATGCCAAAACACCCTCTACTAGACAAAAGGTCAATAGATACTCAATTACAGACATGGATCCTTTCATTAGGGTGGTGAAAATCCATCAATGTGCAAAGAAAAAAAAAAAAAAAAAAAAGAGAGAAGGGTCTATGCAATTGGCAAAAGATCAGTCCCATGAACTCCTCCATGCCTGCCTGTCAACACTTTTTGCATCCAATTGCTTCCTCAGGACATACTGAGTAGGTCCCGATTGACCTTGAAGATCAGGTAATGGGTGAAATCACACAAAAAAAATATATATAAAAAAAAAAAAAAACACGTTCTTCCAAAAAACGGGAATCCAAAATATTGAAGGCGTTCAACTCCCACATAGGACACCTGGATCAATGGAAATTTACTCACCAAGAAAAACTGGCAACTCTAACAAAGGTAGAGTAGTACAAGTCAAATGGAGCTCAGTGAGGGGGATGGGTTAATCAAGCACAGGAACCCAATTGTGAACATCATAGGTAGTATCAACATCCCTCAAAAGCGGAACTGTCGCTTTAATACAATCTCGAATAGGGCTTGCCAGCCACCAGATAGGGGTCAAGTGTAATAGTACATCGGGTATCCCTTACTCTGGAGCTCACTATTGGGGCCAAACATCCGATGGGGTAGAGAAAAAAAAAAAACGAAAATGTCTTCATCAATTTAGACCAATACGTATCCTACTACATTATTTTTTGTTAGAAAAAAAAAAAGTCAATAGGCTTTAATTAATTGGCTCGTGCAAAAGTTATAACGTCTACAATCTATGGGATATTTTGAGAGATCGCAAAGTTCCAGAATCCTCACCTCATCACTGCAATGCATCCTTGCCATGGATTCAGACAGGCGGATCATACTCTCCAGCTGCCGGACAGTGATCCTCCAAGCCGACTTCGTAACCCCAGAGCCATCCCTCTGACGCAGCCTCTTGTACTGCTCCACTATGAAGTCTTCTGAATCTTTGGAGATCTGTTGCAAATATAAAAAGTTTTATATAAGGGCAAACCATAGAGAAAAAAAAAAAAAATAAATAAAAAATCCTGTAAACTTACTTTAGGCTTGAACTGCCGGGCAAAGAGCAAGTACCTACGGACTTCATCGAGGGTGTACACCCTGTCAATGGATTCGTCGATGCGAGAGTGTAGGTCAACAATACGCCGAGCAATGGCGTAATCCGTCACCTGAAGACATTACAAGTTATTAGGACAGAATTCAGAGACCGAACCAAGCTAATAAACCTGGATACTAAAGCAATTATGGAATAGCGGTTGGGTTTAATGAAAAATTATCAATCTAAACATCTCACTTTAAAATCTATAGCTAAAGCCAAAAATATAGTTTTGAACAATAGGGAAGGGTCAGAAGATTGCACATTGGAGAAATGAACCCTCTATTTGTCCCGCTGACAAACTAAAAAGAAAAATCTATATCACTAGAACAGGTAGTAGGGGAGAATCTTCCTACAATATCTGTCTATGGGGGGGGGGGGGGGGGGACTCCTTTCACTTTGGGAAAAACTTGTTACTAGCCATTAGCTTGGTTATGAAGACTTGAAAGTCATGTAAAATGCTATGATGGTACCTCATTGCATTCATCAACCAGGATGAAAAAGAGGTCAAATCTTGACATGATCGGAGCAGACAAGTTGATGTTCTGTTTCAGGGACTTTGACCTGTCATAACGTCCTCCAACAGGGTTTGCAGCAGCCAAAATGGATGTTCTTGCGTTCAGTGTTGCCTGATGAAGAAAGGTACAAGTCAGTAAACTCACAGAAGGAAATTAGAGGGAAACTGGTCATCCAGTTTGCAAATATTACCTTAACACCAGCTTTGGTGATGGAGATGGTTTGCTGTTCCATGGCTTCATGGATTGCCACCTGGTCCTTCAGGTCCATTTTGTCAAATTCATCGATGCAACACACACCCTGGAAAGGAAAAATGTATTAGATGGGATAGGCAATGCACTGCAGCAAGTAGGCAGTTGTACTGGATCAAAATGCACTAAGCTCAAGGGCCAACTGTGTGCAAACACAAAGTTACAGGCTATACAACCTAAGCGTCTGTGGGATAGGCTTTAAGTCAGAGGTGGGCAAACTACGGCCCGCGGGCCGTATACGGCCCGGCAGACCTTTTAATCCGGCCCCCGGGCGGATCGCTAGAAATCTGAATTTGAAGTCTGAATTTGCAGCCGAAAGAATTGCGGGTGTTAGCCGCACCTCTTTCCCGCCCCCCCCGCTGGTGCAGCCGAAGAAACCCGTGGGTGTTGGCCACGCCTCCTTTCCCGCCCCCCGCTGATTCAGCCGAAGAAGCCATTGGAGCTGGCCACGCTTCCTTTCCCGCCCCCCGCTGACGGCATTCCCAGCCGCCTGTCACCACGTGGAGCGAGTGTCCCCGAATTCAAAAAAGTCCCCCAATTCCCGCCAAGTAATGACCCGGTCCCGACTCCTCACCTCACACTGTGCACACTGCACAGGCTGCTGTAGGAGACCCGAGACGGCCGAGGACTGCAGGCAGCAAAACACTGAGATTTCATCATCATCAGGTACTTGCTTGTGGGGATTGCTGGCAGCAATTGATGGCACACTAGCAGCAATTGATGGCACACTGGTGGCACACTGACAGCAATTGATGGCACACTGGCAGCAATTGATGGCACACTGGTTTATGTATGTCTTAGTGATTGATTAACATCACAACTTCATTGATTTGAAATTGATACCCTTATTTTTTGTATGATTTTTGCTTTTGCTCATCAATGCCACACACATGCAGCCATGCATTGCACGTGTGTGGCAGTAATGAGCAAAACTAAAAATCATACAAAAAAAAAGCTATCAATGAAGTTGTGATGTGAATCAATCACTAAGACAATAAGACATACATAAACCATAATTTATGACACGGCATACATTGTCGTTTGGCAGGACTTTATGGGGACAATGTCTGCATTCTCTGATCCTCTCTAGTATCATGTCTGCAGTCTCTGATCCTCTCTGGTATCATGTGCGCAGTCTCTGATCCTCTCTGGTATCATGTCCGCAGTCTCTGATCCTCTCTGGTATCATGTCCGCAGTCTCTGATCCTCTCTGGAAATTTTTACTAATATGAGTCACAAATAGTGAAAAATATTCATTGTTTTGGGAAATTTTGTTTAATAAATTAAAAAAAATTTCTTGTAAGGCAACCTCACTTTTTCATTGTTTAACTATAACAAGTACTCGTACCAGTTGTCCAACAATGATATTTACTGCTTTTTATAAAGAAATACAATTGATTTTATGCAGTATTGAGTTTAGCCTTTTGGCCCGGCCCTCCAAAATATTTTTAGTTTCTCATGTGGCCCCATCGAAAAAATAATTGCCCACCCCTGCTTTAAGTCATAGAAAGCATAAAATATAAGGGCAGAAATCTCATCTCCACAATACATGCCCAATGTTTTATCCCTTTTCAAGAACCTAGTTATCCTGGTCATCTGCCAGAAATGCAGGCAGCTCCTACATTTCACTTGTGAAATTACAAGTCTTTGTGGATAGAAATCCCGCCCAAAGCCTCCCGAGGGCCGCGCGGGCCCAAAGCCTCCCGAGGCCCGCGCGGGCCCAAAGCCTCCCGAGGGCCGCGCGGGCCCAAAGCCTCCCGAGGCCCGCGCGGGCCCAAAGCCTCCCGTGGGCCAAAAGCCTCCCGAGGCCCGCGCGGGCCCAAAGCCAGCTTTAGTCGATGTCTAGGTTTACTTTTACGTTAGTTTGTTTGGGTCAAGCTGGCCCAAATGACCCATTATAACAAAACTCTTTCAAAATAATTTTTTTGCTAAAAGATCAAAGAAGTTTATGGTTTGCCTATACTTTACCACAGCCAAAACCATAAGCCATGTTATAATAACCATCAACTGCTCAACATCACATTGACCTCAGGAGCTAAAAGTGGAACTTTAATCAAAAAAATAAGTCTGCTAGATCACTTCAGGATGGCCCCTTTTGCAGGTATAGCTATATAAAACATTGATAAGCGTCTATACCAGTGGTTCTCAACCTGGGGGTCGAATGACGATTTGCCAGGGGCCCCCGAATCCTGGGCTGTTCCTGAAGTCGGCACCGCTCTCCCAGATTTTTTGCGGCCGCCCACTTAGCCCATTCAGTTTTTAGCATGGCTGGGGGGCAGAGACTACAGGTCGGCTGACTGGTGAGGAATGTGAAGTGGGAGGGGCTGGAGGAGACCCCATCTCCCGATTTCGGCATAGGTGTCACTGCTACGAGACACCATAGAGCTGGAGACACAGCGAGTAACACTACCTGTGATTAGAGTTGCCATTAAAAGTCTCCACTACAGTCCTAAGATCAGCAGATGACCTTCATCAAGAGCACCAAAGTTGGCTGATCAGAACCCCCCCTTTACTGCCACTCATCCCATCCCCCCCCCCCCTTGCACTGCCACTGATCCCACCATCCCTGTACTATCACTGATTTCATACCCCCACCCCCCCCACCAAGGAGTAATAGAAGGAATAAAGAATACATGAAAAGAGGGGGAGGAACAAAGAAAAAAGGGGGAGAAAGAATAAGCGAAAGAACAAGAAAGATGGCTAGAGAGAGGGATGGGGGAAAAAAATAGGAATAAATTAGGATAGAGAGATAAAAGGGGGGGAAAAAAAGGAGAAGAGAAAGAGTGGTTCATCCTAAAATGTACCATAGGGGGTTTTAATACTGTACGAGTGGAAGGGCCTCAGGGAGTTCTAAATGTCCGTGGGTTCGAGGCGCAAATTACTTGTCTTAGGTGTTGACCACCCACGATACGAAAATAATTTTACCGTTAGGGGTCCCCACAACTTGGGAAATTTTATCAAGGGGTCACGGCACTAGAAAGGTTGAGAACCACTGGTCTATACTGTCTCACACCCTGCTCTGCACATGCTCAGTTGCTCTCAATTTCCAGGCACTGCCAAGTTTGTAGAGGCCATTCTGCTGACAGCCTTAATATGGAATAAACCCTCCTATCCTTTAGAGCCAAGGAAACTGCTTCTGTTTGATCTGCAACCGCTATGATGCTGCACACATATGTAATCAGTTTTGACGCCAGCCATTGGATGGTTTGACAATTTGGTTTAGTACAGGGGTCTCCAAACTATGACCCTCCAGTTGTTCAAGAACTACAAATCCCATTATGCCTAGTCATGTCTGTGAATGTCAGATTTTTTACAATGCCTCATGGGACGTGTAGTTCCACAACAGCTGGAGGGCCGTAGTTTGGAGATCCCTGGTTTAGTACACAAGCAAATGTGACAGTTAGCAAACCCGGCATTCAAAGAATGTAACTTTTTTAAAACCATTATGATTTATTGCTGTTTAGGGGCTCTGGGCTTCAGCAAAGAAAGGAGATTATTAGAGGCAATTTCCAGCACACAACCAATTTTGGTAGCACAATTATTAATGTGGAATGTACGCAGGTTGAAAAGAACATTTTATCAAACTGTAATTGGTAAAGTTCTGCTTTAAAGTCTCCAGGAAAGCCAACAGTTTCTGGTGAACATTTTCAAATGCAGAGATTGCAGCACTGACTGCCAGCCCTGGAGGTTTAAAACAAACCAATGAGAACTCACATTATCAGCCAACATCAAGGCTCCGGCCTCTATCACAAATTCATGGGACTCCTCGTCCCTCACTACAGCCGCAGTCAGACCGGCAGCACTGGACGCCTTCCCGCTGGTGTACACCGCCCGCGGGCTGAACTCCTCAACGTGTCTGAAGAAACAAGTAGACTTTGTTATACTGATGTGCACAGAGCAATTCATTCATGGAAATCACCTCTTGTTAAAAAAAAAAAAAAACAGATTCAGGCTGGGTTCACACTTGTCCGACAAACGGTCCTACATTGGGAGCCTCATGTAGCATGACGTGTGAAAATCAATGTTTCCCTATGAGAGCGGTCTTAACTGGTCCTACACAAGTCGGTCCGACTTTGAAAATGCTCCCTGTACTACTTTTGGTCCTACATTGATCCTACTTCAACCCATTGAATATCATTGAAGTCGGACCAAAGTAGTATCCTGTTCATGAAAGTAGGATGGATGTAGGACCAATGTAGGATAAATGTAGGACCAATGTAGCAGAGCAAAGTAGGATGAAAGTAGTGTAGTAGTGTGAACCCAGCCTAAAAGAAGGACCAACATGTGAAAGCCATTCCATTGCAGAACATTCACAGCAACACATACTCTCACACTGGGGCGCTTTTAACCCTTTTTCAGCCGCTAGTGGGGGTTAAAAGTACCCCGCAAAAACAACGGTAAATCGCTGCTAAAAATAGCAGCGTTTTACCGCCGACGCCAGGGCACTTTCAATGTGAAAGCAGCCTTACAGCGGAATTTCACGCTCTTAAATAAGGATGAGCTCCGGCGTGTTCGCATAGAACACGTGTGGAGCCCGCCAGGAAGTCGGCACTCGCGCTGCGCTAATCACAGCCAGGCAGACATTTCCCGATCTCTGCAGCCGAGCATCGGACAATGTCTGCCTGGCTGTGATTAGCGCAGCGCGGGTGCCGACTTCCTGGCGGGCTCCACACGTGTTCTATGCGAACACGCCGGAGCTCATCCTTACTCTTAAACATTGACTATTTTTAATCATGCTGCTAGCATTAGTACTCAGATGGGAAAGTACTTCAGTACGTCATATTTACTAGTTTTAAACTTAAGATTTCTTTAGTTGCTTCCTAGTTTCCAAAAATAGACATATGTCACCCTATATCCAAGGAGTCTTCACAGCCAAGCACACCCTCCTGTCTGATTCCAGGAAGTAAATGAACATGGCCGATCTAGGAGGGCCCTGTGCCACCCCAAAGCTCCCTAGATCCTCTGCACTGCCTGAAGTGACTCCTGTTCTCTGCTCTACCAGAAGTAACCCCTGACTTCCCTTATATTGCCCTGCTGACCCCCTGTACACTCACTGCCCTACAAACTGCTGAGCCTAGCCATCATCTGCCCTGCTGACCCCTATATATACACAAAGAAAAAGAGCCGCTGCTCCAGGTGTATGCCGATAACCTGAGGTGGAATATCTCGTAGAGTCCCCCGGCCCGCCTCCGTGGCAAACTTGTAAGAAAATAAATGGCTGAACATCCAGGAATTCCGATTGCCTTTTATTGTTCAAAGTGATAACACCAAAAAGACACCAACACAAGCTGTACACTCACTACTTTACATTGTAGCAAAGTGTCATTTCTAGGGGTGCAACGGATCAAAAAACTCACGGATTGGATCGATCCTCGGATCGGATCATTTTCAGATCAGCAAAAAAAAAAAATGATGAAAAAAAGTCGGATTCAAGTCTGGGCTCTAGCTGGGCCAATGGCTCTATATGGTAATGTCCACCATTGCCCCCCCCACTCGTCACTGTAATGTCCACCATTGTCCCCCACTCGTCATCACCATCACTGTTCCAGTCCAAGATTGCCCCCACACTAGTAAAGAACACTGAGTCCCCGTCCTTCATAGCGGCGCTCACTTTTCCCCCTCAAGCTCCACAAGTTCATCCTGATTCCCAGAGCGTGCCAAGACAGCCAGCCAATCTGGGCAGCCTTCCAATCAGAGAGGGCGCGGGCCAATCAGGTGCAGAGACGGGACATCCCATCCAACCAATCACAGCCGCTCTGTGATTGGTTGGGGTGGAGCAAGATGGCCGCCGCTCCGGGGCTAGGCCGAAGCCGGGGACTTTCCTACGGCAGAGGCTCCGCGGATCGCGTGGTGCAACGATCCGAACGGGGTGACCCGTTCGGATCGGTGACGATCCGTTGCACCCCTAGTCATTTCTTCAGTGTTGTCACATGAAAAGATAAAGTATTTACAAAAATGTGAGGGGTGTACTCTTGTGAGAGTATATATATATATATATATATATATATATATATATATATATATATATATATATATATATATATATATATATATATATATATATATATATATATCACACACTCTTCCTGCTTCCAGTGGAATGCACACGTAGATAAGACTTGTTTGGGCAGATGTGCCTACTATAGGAACAAAGATGCATAATGCTCTACTTACTTGAGGAACTGACTCTTTGCTGTACTCGGGTCTCCGACAACGCAAACATTGATGTCTCCCCGCAGAGATGTGCCCTCCATAGTGGTCTTTGGGACACCACCAAAAAGCATGAGCAAGACGCCTCGCTTCACCTCATCGTTACCTGCATGGTGAGGAGGGGAAAAGAATTAAGATGGCGACAACACTTTGCAGGGGCTGCAGGCTCAGTGGAGGATCAGCTTACCATGTATGGTAGGGAAGAGACTGTTGCACAGATTATGGTAAAGGTTCTTATCCTGGCTCATCTCAAAAACCTTCTCCCATTCCTTCACAGACATCTGGTTCTTAATGCTCTCCGCCGTCATGTCCTCATCGTTGAGATCTTTTCCACCAAACTGAAAATGTTTTGGAAGATTTAGAAGACTGGGCAAATTTCTCTTCTTACCTCTCACACCATCACCTACATCCCGATCACACAATTAACCAAACAGGCAGACTAAGATCTCTCAGAGACCCCTTTAGTGTAGCAATACGGTTACATTTAATGAAGATACAACATTTAGCAACTCACATGGTTGATGATTAAAAGAGGCACATCTAAGTATACAGGCATCCGGGGAAAATCGATCCACATAGACCCTCCCCTGCCCCAGACGAAGCAAGTTTTTGTGAAACGCGTTGGGTGACTCCACTGCTGCCAGGCACATATTGATCGTTTCTTCCACTTCCACGTAAGTGATTCTAACCACTATTAAAAGCTCAGTGCCTACGGTATTATGCTATGTGCTTCTTCTGTTTTACCCTTCCTTTATACGTCGGCCTCAGGGTTTGACCATTTGGGAGCCATCATCTTCAAGCACTATACATCTCCCTTTCGTTTGGTTGATTGGTCGTATGAAGATTTGGTTCTGTATCATCACAGCCCTTATATACCTTCAGCTATATTGACCCTCTGGGCGTAGGCTCATTAGGGTTCAATTTATTTGGCAAGCCTCTGCATTATTGGTGGCGGGTATTTTACCGATGTGTATTACGTTAAAGAGTATATCACTATTGATCTGGAATCATTCATCCAGTCTTACACATCCATCAAGTTTTTTCACCATTCAATATTTGGAATTTATTTATATTTGTCCCTTTTCTTCCTTTTTTTCTGTTCACACATCCGTAATTGGATTTATTTGATATAGATATTTCATATCACTATCTAACGCTACTAATTGTATGTTTTGTCTGTTATTTTACATTGTTCACTGTTTTTTTTTTTTAGCTGCTCACTTATCAGATAGCGCGGATTTACTTTGTTTTGTAGACCCTCCTCTGCACCGCCGGCTCTCACCGCTGTCAGTCTGCAATCATGATCGGGAAGACTACCCTGCAGTAGAGCAATCAAAGTGAGGCTTGAAGCGCAGCGTGGAAGGGATGACGTTGATGGCAGTGCGGAGGATGGTCTATGTGGACAGCTTTAACCTGGATGCCTGCATACTTGGATGTGCCTGTTTTAATTATGAACCACGTGAGTTTCTAAATGTTGTATCTTCGTTAAATGTAACCATATTACTACACACTTAGAGGCGCCTCTCTTCTCTTTTACACTCGGTTGTGACATGACGCTACTTGTATATCAAGACATTGCTTTTATATAATTTTTTTTATCAAAAATAAAGGGTACCATCAATAAAGATGCCCATAATAAAATTGTATTCTACAAACAGGCATTTTCAAATCTGGACCCTAGAGTAGATACACCCTATGTGTACTACTTTTTGATTGTTACGATAGGCCCACGTGTTACCTACCCTGGGATTTGTCGCTGAAACGTAGCACGCAAGGAAGACCAGTTTGTAGGACAGGTCTCTGACGCCAAGCGCTTTAAGGCCGCGGACCCCTTCTGCTTCATAACCTTCAGCTGCTCCCACTCGAGTACTTGTTTCCGCCCGAACACCTGTCAGAAAATGATCAGCCATGAAACCCACCTATAAGCATATGACACCTACCAAAATGTATACACACTACAGGGAGTGCAGAATTATTAGGCAAATGAGTATTTTGACCACATCATCCTCTTTATGCATGTTGTCTTACTCCAAGCTGTATAGGCTCGAAAGCCTACTACCAATTAAGCATATTAGGTGATGTGCATCTCTGTAATGAGAAGGTGTGTGGTCTAATGACATCAACACCCTATATCAGGTGTGCATAATTATTAGTCAACTTCCTTTCCTTTGGCAAAATGGGTCAAAAGAAGGACTTGACAGGCTCAGAAAAGTCAAAAATAGTGAGATATCTTGCAGAGGGATGCAGCACTCTTAAAATTGCAAAGCTTCTGAAGCGTGATCTTCGAACAATCAAGCGTTTCATTCAAAATAGTCAACAGGGTCGCAAGAAGCGTGTGGAAAAACCAAGGCGCAAAATAACTGCCCATGAACTGAGAAAAGTCAAGCGTGCAGCTGCCAAGATGCCACTTGCCACCAGTTTGGCCATATTTCAGAGCTGCAACATCACTGGAGTGCCCAAAAGCACAAGGTGTGCAATACTCAGAGACATGGCCAAGGTAAGAAAGGCTGAAAGACGACCACCACTGAACAAGACACACAAGCTGCAACGTCAAGACTGGGCCAAGAAATATCTCAAGACTGATTTTTCTAAGGTTTTATGGACTGATGAAATGAGAGTGAGTCTTGATCGGCCAGATGGATGGGCCCGTGGCTGGATTGGTAAAGGGCAGAGAGCTCCAGTCCGACTCAGACGCCAGCAAGGTGGAGGTGGAGTACTGGTTTGGGCTGGTATCATCAAAGATGAGCTTGTGGGGGGGGGCGTGTCCGAAGTCGATAGGAGAAGGACGCACTTTGGCTGAGCTCCGCAGGCCTGGATTAAATCTAAAGGCATCTGCCATTACAGAGTGGATATTTCGCCACAAATCCCACTCCATCTGCCTCCTACGTCCCTCCGGGAGACCCAGTAACCAAAATTGGGTCACAGACATAGAGGCATCAGCCACAATACGGCTCCCGGCCGGCACCCTCCTCCACAACCCAGCCGCCATCTTGGGCCTACGCGGTCTCCAGACTGCCCGGGAGCTGCAGCTACGATCCCCCCTTCTGGACTCACCAGGTCAGTGTCCTGCCTACACCGGGATCCCCATTGCCCAGATACCTCCTTTATCCGGCTCCCCGTCGGCCCCATCACCCCGGCTTCTCCACGCTCCGGCCGCCATCTTGGGGCCTTCCCGATCGGAGATCCCTCCACGCAGTGCTGCGGCTTCCCTGGGCATCTGAGGTCCCCCTGAGCATCGTCCGGAGTGCACCGGGGACCGGATCGGGCGGGTTGCGGGACTTTCTGGCTCTCTACCAGCTGTCGGCTGCCCACCATCCGGAGGCCATTTGGACCTGCAGACTATCCGAGATCAGGCCCCGCTGCTGGCGTGCTGACCTGGTCCCCCCCCCCCCCCGGATTACTCCCAAAAAGCCCCCCGGAATCTTAAGGTGCCCTCGGTGGGACTCTGGGGATACACAGCTGTGCTTATAGCCCTGGTTGCAGAGGTGTACAGCGGCCATCTTGCTGCACCCTGGGCCTAGCAGCAGCCTCCTGTGTTTGATTTACACACAACAACTGGAAAACAGCTGAGAACCCTGTGGATCCCCCTGGATGACTGATTTGGGTGGCCCTTCTACCGGGGGGTGGCCCTCTTGTGTAATTTGGGCTGTGTGGTTGTCCTACCTTACACAGCTGCTCTGGAGCTGGTGTCACACATCCCCCTGCTGTACAGACCACATCCTTCAGCAGCAGCTCTATGGACATCCCTTGGCTATTATAGCCACATCCAGAAGTTATTATTTGAAGATCCCCCACCAGCTCTGGGAGGATTTCCCAGCCCCCCCCCCCCCCCACAGTACCGCATAAAAGTGATGGAAGCTAGTTATCATCTTGGGATGTAAATTTCAAGATGCTCTGAAGGACATGTTCTCAACTAAGGGGGGTCGCATGCGGGGCGAGGTACGCCACGGCGGCTCTGCATAAAAGCTCCAATGGTTAAAGAGGAATAGAGCTTATCCACGGTGCATAATCTCAGTAGAACTCTCTTCACATATCAACAGCGCCCGTAATCCACCAACACAACACACCAGCGGTATACCTCTGTGCATGCCTGGAAACTACAGGAACCGTGGTCGCCGTTCGAAATATCCTCCAACTAACATCTTACTCCGCTCCAAAACGAAAGGCAAGATGTCTCAAAACAGTCCCCATCCCTCTCCGCAGGCCTCTCCGGCACTTTCACACGCCTCTCATGACACAGCTCTGTCCAAACAGGCATGGGAGCTCTCCTCTCAGCTCACTAAATCTGATTTGGACGCCAGTCTCACCATCATGTATGAAAAACTGGCCAGCAAGTTCCACTCAGAACTGAAATCATCCACCAGCACGTTACAGCAGGAGATAGCATCCTTGGGAGGGCGTACAGAATTGCTAGAAACAAAGCATGATGAGTTGTCACTAGCCCACAATGATTTAAGGAAGGACTTTGAGTTGCTGGCTGAAAACTATTCCTATCTTCAGGCCCATGTAGAAGATTTGGATAACAGAAATCGAAGAAACAATTTGAGAATACGCGGGGTCCCAGAGTCAGTGACGGACCTGATGCCAGCTGTGTCGAAACTGTTCCAATCTCTTCTGCCAGACACCCCGCCATTATCCTTCGCCTGTGATAGGATCCACAGGGCCCTTCGACCTAAACCCCCTATAGACAAACCTCCCCGTGACATTATCCTCTGCATGAAGGACTTCATCACCAAAGAGAATATACTAAGGGCCTCAAGGAACTCGCACAATATCATGCTGGAGGGAACAAGGATTCAATTATACCCTGACATCTCTCAGGCCACCCTCGAAAGAAGGCGCAGGATGAAGGAAGTAACATCGATCCTACAATCGGCCCACATCAGATACAGATGGGGTTTTCCCTTCAAACTAACTGTACCCCATAATGGAACAGTCTACTCTGTTGTTAATGTCACAGAAGGCAAGGAGCTCCTGATTAAACTTGGATTGCTGGAACCGGAAACGGGCCCAAGACCACCTTCTACTCCGCACCCATCTCCCATTTGGGCCACTCCCTCTTCAAGACGAGATCAGAGAAGGATGAGATCATCATTGCGATTTGCTAACCCATGAAAGTCACTTGAAGCGGAATGGTTCTCTATCTTTTTATATCTATGTTTTACTGACCCGCAAAAGAAACTGTTGCACCATGACGGCCCCTTTTAGCTAATTTCCATTGTTTTTTTGTTTTTTTTTCACTTCTTCTGCATTCTTCCCCCCCAAGGAAGTGGAAGCTCCCTTCTGGTCCACTGTTTCCCTTGTCAATTACACTTTTGCTGGACCAGGACGGAATTCATAATCGAGATGGATCTTCAAACCCCCTTACATGCAAGACAAATCTTTATAAACTTACACATTCTGAATCCCTCTCCTATGGTCCCTGTTTTTGCTTCGGTCCTATTTTTACTCTTTTTTTTCCTCTCCCCCAATCCAGTAGCGATCATTGGCTCCACTAAGCAACATAACAACCCAGAACTTGCGCACTTAACCAACTGCTACATTTTGATTTTCCCAAGTGATCCAAGAGAGAACAACAGACGCTAGTACAAACTTTAGTACGCAGCCCTGAATCATCCCAGACCATGGTTGTTACCTCAAACATTATCAATCTCTCTGGGAGGTTTGATTTGAATCCCCCCCCTCTTCCTTTTTTTTTTTTTTTTTTTTTTTCTCTCTCTTCTTCTTTCTTCCCCCCCCCCCACCCAACCACCCCCCCTTCTCAATATGGCGGTCAATGTAATTCAGGCAACCTGCACCGAATGGATACAGATATGTTTTTTTTTTTCCCCTCTCATCTTCCCTTTTTCCTCTTGTTACCACTAGATAACACGTGTAATAAAAATGCGGAGTGTTGCTTGGTCTCTCCGCCTCCGCTTGGTTGACCCCCCTCTCACTCTTGGAGTCAAAGTATGAATCTTATGGCATGCTATTTAGTGCCTTTGACCGTACTCGCTATAGCTTTTTTCGGCAAGACTCCGAGGGTGAGATTTGGACGTATAGGTCCAAAAGTTACTGTTTTTAAGTCAAACCGATATTTTCAGTTTGACCCCTTACTCAGGTATTCACACTGTTTACAGCCTTATAGCAAATTTAGTAACATGTTTAGTTGCTTTAAATTCTTTGAAATAATGTTCGTACGGTTTATATTGTTGTTCCTGTATATACTCAAGTCTCGTATAGGAAACAAATTGATTGGATATTGGTATGGTAAGGATTCCTCACTCAGGGATAACGCATCACTTTCATATGTTCCCTTAAACTTTGTACTGACATACATTGGGATTGTTTGTTGGGGTGCTTGGTATACTGCTTACCTCTCACAGTATGATATTTTCGTATTCCAGTTCACAAGCACAGCCCATGGCTATCTCCGGGTGCCATCCCTTAGCATTCATTCTCATACTCTAAATGGTCTTGAAAGTAATCTCCCATAATGCCAATGGCATAAACTCTCCCCAAAAAAGGAAAAAAGCCTTCCGTCACTATAAAAGACTGGGGGCTGACATAATATTAATACAGGAGACACACTTCGCGGCATCCAAGCACCCCAAATTTTTTGATAAGGCATATAGTCAATTTTATTTCACAACATTCGATTCCAAAAAGAGAGGCACAGCTATTTTTATTAAAAACTCTGTAGTGTTTGACACCCAAAGTGTCTTCAGAGACCCAGAGAGTCGCTTTCTAATTGTAAAGGGCTCTATAGGAGGACGTCTGGTTACAATAGCCTCGGTATATGCACCCAATGAAGCTCATGCAACATTTTTCTCAAATTTTTTCGATACTTTAGATAAATACTCCTCCCCCCATTTGATTATAGGCGGAGACTTCAATTTAGCCGCTCACTCATCCTTAGATAGAAGCAAAGTAGCACCCACATCTAAAGCCTTCCCTAAAACATTAAATCGCACACTATTAAACCATCAACTCATAGACACGTGGAGGGCTCACAATGTTGGCGTCAAAAACTACACCTTTTATTCACACCCTCACGACTGCTCCGCTAGATTAGATTACATCTTTTGCACCCCGATTCTAGTCGCTAATTCATCAAAAGCAGACATCCATTCCTGCCCCTGGTCAGATCATCAGATTGTATCTTTCACCACATCAAAAATAGGTCTGGCTGACACACCCCACAGATGGCGCATTAACGATACACTACTAACTGATCATCTGAACATCCAACAGCTAAATTCCAACATGGAAGAATACTTTTCACTTAACTGTTCCCCAGATATTCTTCCCACGTCTCTGTGGATGGCACACAAGGCGGTCATGAGGGGCCATCTAATCAAGATGGCTTCCACTAAAAACAGGATTAAGCTGTCCGACATAAAAACACTAACTAGAGACCTGGACAAATTATATCATAAACACAATCAATCCCCCTCTAGTGATATACTTAAACAAATCCAAGAAAAACGTGCAGCCCTAGACACTCTACTAACCTCAGATACAGAAAAAGCACTTAGATGGTCAAAAGCAAGATTCTTATTACATAGCAATTCTACATCCACTATGTTTGCCAGAAAACTGAACCAATCCACGAAACCTCCCCATACCTATAAACTAAGAAATTCGGCTGGCCACTTAATCACTCATCCTAAAGGAGTCATGGAGGTTTTTTTGAAATTTTATAAGAAGCTTCTATCATCTCCACAAAACACGCCAAAACAATCCTCGACGCAATGGCTAGATGAAATCCCACTTCCCACCTTATCAACCCAACAGAGGGAGGCATTGAATGCACCCTGCACAGAATTGGAGTTAATCAAGATTATAGGTTCTCTAAAGACCTCCACAGCCCCAGGACCCGACGGTTTTTCTTCAACATACTACAAAAAGTTTGCCTCAGTATTAATTCCGCATCTTATGAAACTATTCAACCACGTTCTACAAGGCAATCAATTCCCCTCTGAAATGCTCCTAGCGAATATGTCTCTTCTACCTAAACCAAACAAAGACCACTCATCCCCACAGAATTTTCGCCCGATCTCAGTTATAGACAACGACTTAAAAATTTTTGGTAAAATACTAGCAGACAGATTGGCCTCAGTCATCTCACCCCTTATCCACCCAGACCAAACAGGTTTTATTCCTGACAGGCAGATCACGGATAATATAAGATTAGCTACTAACATCATCCAAGACTCCAACCTCCATGCAAGATCAACACTACTACTTAGTTTAGATATTCATAAAGCTTTTGATAGCGTCAGTTGGTCTTACTTAGACTCGCTACTCCCTAGATATGGTATAGGAGATGAATTTCTACACGGATTTAAAGCATTATACCACGATCCACATACTCGTATTAAGCTCCCCGGCCATAACTCTGAATTTTTCCCATTAAGCAGGGGCACAAGACAGGGCTGCCCCTTATCCCCTCTTTTGTTCGCTCTTGCTATTGAGCCCCTTGCTTGCGCCATCCGCAGTAATACCAACATCAAAGGTTACACAAAAGGTTTGAAAGATTTTAAACTAAGTCTCTACGCAGACGACGTCCTCCTGTTTCTCTCTGACCCTTTACTTTCACTACCGAACCTAATCAAGACTTTAGATACGTTTCATGACCTCTCAGGGTTAGGCATAAATTTATCTAAATGTTCCGCCCTACCAGTTAACTGCCCCCCTGATCTGACTGCCAGACTAAAGGAGAAATTTTCCTTTCAATGGACTTCAGATTCCTTCCGATATTTAGGCATCCTTATCACCCCATCCTACAAGTCCCTATACCAAAAAAACTACCCTAGATTACTTCAAAACATCAGAGATCTACTCAAATCATGGGCAGCATTCCATACGTCCTTTATGGGTAGGATAATTGCCACCAAGATGGTTATACTTCCAAAACTACTTTTCTTCTTTAGAGCACTTCCTATCCTGGTCCCTAAGAGTGCCCTAGATTCTATACAAAGAGATATAAACAAATTTATATGGCAAAATAAAAAATCTAGATTTGGATATGCACTGATGTATAGACCTCAATCGAGGGGAGGGTTGAGTATGCCAAACTTATGGCTATACTACCTTTCTGCCAGATATACACAACTGGCACAATGGTATGCACCTTCCAATCATATCCCCTGGCTAGAATTTGAGGAACAATCTGTCCTACCGTTCCACCTCCAAGGCCTCCTATGGTCTAAATCTATTAAAACTCAAAGAATGGGTCAACTTAATAAAGTAGTACACCAGGACCTACTATTATGGCACAGACATAAACATAAGTTTAACATCTCCTCAGAGATCCCTCCCCTAGCTTCCTTCATAGGGGACCCTTTATTTACCCCCCCCGACCTACACTCCAACCAATATTCTATTTGGAAACTCCTCAATCTATCTAACCTAAAAGCTTTCACTAAAAATAATACTTTTCGCACATTCTTAGATTTGCAAACAGAATATAAACTTAAAGATATGGAATTCTCAGACTATAATAATATCAAACTATTCTATCAAAAAAACTTCTCTCTCTCCCTCCAAAACCCCTTCACGATTTTTGAACAAATTTGTCTTACTTCACCCCGAGATAGGGGCTTGATATCTAGAATCTATAGAACCCTAAACGAACACAATTTACCAGACAAAACACACCAAATGCAGCAATGGGAATCAGATCTAGATGAATCCTTCTCCACTGAACAATGGGACAGCATGACTAACAACCTACGGAAATGCACCAAGACAGCCTCTATTAGGGAATCTGCCATTAAACTCCAATATAGATGGTACCTTACCCCTGACAGAATTAATTCATTCTATCCTGCAACTTCTCCCCTTTGTTTTAGAGGTTGCCCAGTACAAGGTTCCCTTATCCACACCTTCTGGGAATGTACACACCTCAAAAATACATGGCAACAGGTCAGTATCAAAATAGAACAGATAACAGGTAGAAGAATAGAACTCACACCAAAAATGTGTCTCCTTTTTTATCCTATTCCCGACATCCCTATAGCCCATACCAGGCTAATACATACCTTGCTCACATCAATACACTGGGCAATAGCTCTCAACTGGCGTTCAGCCACGGTGCCATGGGCCCAAATTATGGATCGTATGTTGTCCATCAAACTAGCAGAACGCATACATCACACCTTATATGATACTATGAGCATATACGATCAGAAGTGGAGGCCGTGGGACCTATCTCTGTTGATCCAATGAATCATTTTATGAGTCTGCTATCCCCCCCCCCTTTTTTTTTTTTTTTTATATTTCCCTCCTCTCCTTGCCATTAAACTGATTCATATAGTACTTACATCACTGTACTATGCTGCCGTGCAGCCTTTTATACAAACCATAACCTATTCCTCTGCCTCTCGAATAAATGCTATGCATATCCTTCACTGATGTTCACTACATATGTATGTATTTTTGTACTCCTTGCCAATGTGAACTTTAACTGTATTGAGACTTATATTCCAATAAACCGTTTGTAAACAAAAAAAGATGAGCTTGTGGGGCCTTTTCGGGTTGAGGATGGAGTCAAGCTCAACTCCCAGTCCTACTGCCAGTTTCTGGAAGACACCTTCTTCAAGCAGTGGTACAGGAAGAAGTCTGCATCCTTCAAGAAAACCATGATTTTCATGCAGGACAATGCTCCATCACACGCGTCCAAGTACTCCACAGCGTGGCTGGCAAGAAAGGGTATAAAAGAAGAAAAACTAATGACATGGCCTCCATGTTCACCTGATCTGAACCCCATTGAGAACCTGTGGTCCATCATCAAATGTGAGATTTACAAGGAGGGAAAACAGTACACCTCTCTGAACAGTGTCTGGGAGGCTGTGGTTGCTGCTGCACGAAATGTTGATGGTGAACAGATCAAAACACTGACAGAATCCATGGATGGCAGGCTTTTGAGTGTCCGTGCAAAGAAAGGTGGCTATATTGGTCACTGATTTGTTTTTGTTTTTGAATGTCAGACATGTATATTTGTGAATGTTGAGATGTTATATTGGTTTCACTGGTAAAAATAAATAATTGAAATGGGTATATATTTTTTTTTTTGTTAAGTTGCCTAATAATTATGCACAGTAATAGTCACCTGCACACACAGATATCCCCCTAAAATAGCTAAAACTAAAAACAAACTAAAAACTACTTCCAAAAATATTCAGCTTTGATATTAATGAGTTTTTTGGGTTCATTGAGAACATGGTTGTTCAATAATAAAATGAATCCTCAAAAATACAACTTGCCTAATAATTCTGCACTCCCTGTAAAATGTGTATATATATATATATATATATATATATATATATATATATATATATATATATATATATATATATATATATATATATACATACATATATATATATACACGCAGCAAAGACAGTCAGGGCTATTGTATTTTTCAAAAGGTAAGGAAGGCTACATCTACCCGTGCAGGTCTTACTGTTTGCATCTTTTTTTTCTTGCATTAAATTAGATTATGCTGATGGACGGCCAGAACACACCAGCGCAACAAAATCTGCACTTGCAAAATTCTTTTGGTTTAAAACCAAATATTAAAAAGTAGTTACAGAAACAGACTAACAGTTTAGAGAAATGCACTGCATCAGTGCCAATTTTTATATTGTGGCCATTTTATACCTAAATATTGGTCAATGGTAAGAATCCTGGCTCTGAGATTAGACCAATATATACACGCACCTTTGTTACGCCCATCATGTTAATATGCCACAACCGTATTTATCGGCGTATAACACGCACCCCAAGTTTAGGAGGGAAATTTAAGGAAAAAAAATAATTTAATTTTAAATGCCCATCTCTGCAGCCTTGCCCAAAACTGCAGCATGAAGGGTTTTTAATTTTAGCGCAGCTGAGATACAGAGCCGGATGTCCTGTGTATTCAGCTTCTCTCGCAGTCCCGCCCCTGTGGCCCAGCTCCTATGATGGACACAACACCGGTCCAATGGACGGACACAAAGGCTAGGAGGCGGGACTGCGAGTGGAGCCGAGCACACAGTACACTCGGCTCTATCTATTTCGGCGGCGCTCACTCCTCTTCCCCTGAGAGATAGCGATGATCGGCGTATAACACACACCCAAGATTTCCCCCCGATTTTAAAAGGGGAAAAAAGTGCGTGTTATACAGCGAATATATATATATATATATATATATATATATATATATATATATATATATCGCCTACTTATTTAGTACTTTGTTTTGGCACATTCAGAAACATGGTCAGCTAATAGTGTCACAGTGATCATGGCTGAATTCTGACACATGACACATCTTAACCAAACATGCATGATCCTCCCTCCTTCAGTGAATTTCAGCACGTGAAGACCTTGCACGGTTACCTGGAGTAGCCAACTGAGCGATATCGGGTACAACGATGAGAGATCCAGTGAAATCACATCTGTCACCGGCCTGACAAGACTCCACGGCCTCAGCACGGAGGATAATTTCCACACTACGAGGAATACTGCCCCGCGGGAGCTCTGCCTGTGTCTCCTGGATGCGAACCTAAGGAGCAGAACAAAACCACGTGTTAGACCAGAAATGGACGTCCCTGCTGCAGTTGATAAGCGCACAATTACCGTCATACTGCAACACAAGTATCAGGAAAACAAGGATTTCTAGAGGCAGACTATTTCATTTCCTAAACCTAATATAAAAAATTGCAATACGTGTTCAACCCCTTCTTTATGCCGAGTGTGACCTGGCCCAAAATGTTAAAGCAGAATTAAGCCAGGGTAACTTTTAATGGGCCCCAGGTGCTAGTGCGCACCACATGTACGCTTACTAAAGTGGTAGTAAACACACTTTTCCATCTTTTACCTACAGGTATGAACATAATAAGGCTCACCTGTAAGTACTGTGAATCTCTCCTAAACATGCACTGTGTAGGAGATATTCAGAGTGCATGCAGTCACCAGTGCATGCACTCCGAAGGTCCAGCATACCCTGCCAGACCTTCAGAGCCCATGTCATAAATGGTGGCTCCTACGTACATTTGCATATTCATGTAGCCGGAGGCGGTGAACCCAGATTGAAGTCCTCTCAGTAGTGCTAGCACAACACTGGAGGGCCTCATTTCATGGCAAGTCTCTCATAATGTGCTAGTAGATGATGCACGACATTGCCTTTTTTTTATACATGTAACTGTAGTTTACTACCACTTTAACATGTACACCATATTAGCACATTATGGCAGACTTACTTGTCAAAGTCCTCGAGCACTGTGGTATTAGTGCTCTTGCTAGTCCCAGGAGCTTCCTTCTCCCAGTCTTCCTTCCAGGTTCGCTCTGTACAGCGCTTCAATGGGCGGGCCATGATGACATCACTCCCACGCGGGAGTAATTTTCACCATGCCACAGTGCAGTGCTGTAAATGTACTCTGAGCGGCGCATACGATGTTCAGTGCACATAACCGCTGACTGGCACAGAAGCATCGATGAGAGAACAAACCACTAAGGTCTTCCGTTATAGAAGAGAAAAAAAAAAAACCCACACTGATGTAGAGTTTAAATTCCGCTTTGATGCAACTCTGCTTATTTGCAGGTACAATTTGGAGTCCGTTAACCTTCAAATTTAGTCCTGAACAGCCTCTTCGATATCGGGCTCAGGAAGTACGTCTTGACAGCCAACAAATTACAACTGAAAGCAAGACCCACATTCTGACACGTGACAGGTGGGCTTAAAGTGGTTGTAAACCCTAGCAAAAAAAAAAACACACACACACACACACACACACCACCCTGCAAGACAAAGGCATAATGAGCTAGTGTGCATAACATACTAGCTTATTATCAATTACTTGCCTTACATCAAAGCCCCCGCAGCAGTCCTCGGCCCCCCCCTCCTGCCGACATCTCTCCCAGGGGTTGCAGCTCTAACTCTGTGACTGGCCGGAGCCGTGTTGACGTCACTGGTAACGGCACATTCACTGAAGCAACGGCACATACATGCCATTGCTTCAGTTTGCTCCAATGCACATGTGCGGATGACATCGGCACATGCAGGGGACAGGGAATATCTCCTAAACCATGTAGCAGCAGTAGTAAACTTTGAGACTATACATATATATAAAAAAAATTCTCCCTGTAAGGTAAAGTTATAATACATGACTGCAAGCAGGTGTTTTTCTTTACAGTAATTCAGAGAATACATTAGGCCCCGTTCACACTTGCGACTTGCAACTTAGGACTGCAAAGTCGCATGGCAAGTCGTACTTCATGATTTCCAATGAGTACCATTCATATCTGTGCGACTTGAAGTCGCACCAACTTGAAAGTAGCCCCTGCACTACTTTAGTCTGACTTTAATGCAAGTTGAGGTCCATAGACATTAACTTACACACAGGCATCCCCTGAAATCACGGCAAAATCGTGGTCAAGTCACGGCAGTGTGAAAGGGGGTTTAAGGTAAAAAATATTTGGGCTTTAGAACAACTTTAAAAGCAGTTGTAAAGCTTTTTCAATTTTTGCTATGTAAATGGGGACAAATATAAAATTAGTTATCCCCAATTTGCCTGCAAAAGATGGAAACAGACCTTAAAGAGCAACTCCGCTTTTGTTATATTGCCCTCTGGGTGATCTGCGTACATTGCAGGTGGTTGTAACAAAACTTTGTTGTAGATTCATACATTTTGTTTTTCCTGAAGAAATTGGTGTTTCTCTGTGTCCATGTGCAAAGTGAATCTTATGGGAGTGACTTTATAATTATCAATCAGCTGCTGCACTTGCAGGGCTCTAATGAGGAAAGTGGCTGGGTCTGCATCCCTTTGGGAGTATCCGACTAAAAATGACATTTGTGTTGCAGGGGATGCCTGATATCCAAGTGCAGACTTCTGGGAAAATCAGTAAGCCAGTCACACAAGCAGAAAATTACATATCTGGGGAGAGGGGTGTTCTGTATTCCATCTGTGTAGAGAGAATGCCTTCAGGTTGCCATATTGGATTTTACAGAAAATTATAGAGCTGCAGATTATTAAGGAAAGGTCATTTTTAAATAACTAGTTGCAATTATATGCTATAACTTGCAGCCCCCCCCACAAAGGTGGAGTTACCCTTTAAAGCTTTGGGCGCATTTACAGCGTCCAACAAATTTTGGGATTTAGAGGTTTCTATTTTTACCTAAACGCAGGTGGAATGTGCAGCGAGAACGGCAACGTTGAAAAATCATTACATATTTTGAAAGGAGGTAAGAAGCCACACAAAACACAATAAGCGGAGATTTCCATGTTGAAGCCTTCATACAGACAACTATTTGGGTTGAAGTGGTTTCTTGTTTATTACCTTTTGGAAATCGACAAATCGGGATTTATTGGTGTCCAGCATGAAGCGCCTCCTGTTGGCGCACACAGGGTTCCGGCAGATACTGGGCTGGGTGTATTTGAACTGCTGCTCCACATCTTTGATTAGAGTCTGACAGTCCAGACAGAGGAAGGTACCGCTGACCAGCTCTGGATGCACAGGGTGAGTCCGGACAACCTGACCACTGATTCTCATCAGAGAGCCGATACGAGGAGTGGTCAGTTCTCTGATCCTAAGGAGACAAGAAAACACCAATCTCAGATTCAGTTCTATGCAAAGACAGAACTGTGAAAACATAAAAAGAAACAGAGCGCACCAGCTCCTAGTGCAACGCTGTTTATTAACAAGAAGAAAAACACAATGCGCTCATGTGGATGAGCGATACTGGGCTTTAATGTCAAGCTGCGGATGAATGTCCGTGGCTAGAATTCAAAACAGAATCAACCAGGGGCCATGCAGTGATGGCGAACCTCGGCACCCCAGATGTTTTGAAAAAGAGAAAAGAAGGCGCCTCCAGGTTAACGACAAAAAGCTTTAATGAGTAATAGGTGACAGCATCCACTTACATGTAAAATAGTGGAGATTCGGCATGTAGATCCTATGAATGGTCCCTGATGTGGCGTCCTTCCGCACTAGATGTTGGCTGATATTGCTCGTGCCCCTCTATGTCGGACCGTCCGACATAGAGGGGCACAAAGGCTTGAAAGAGGAGCGCGCCCAGCCACATGCAAGCGCTTGCTCCAAAACGTCGAATTCCAGTGACGTCACCGCGACTCACGCTGCGCTCCACGCCTCGCTTCCAACAGCGTCCCCGTACCAGCTGGTTGTGCTGCTACACGGACGGTCTGACAGAGGGGCACAAGAGCAATATCAGCTAACATCTAGTGCGGAAGGACGCCACACATCAGGGACCATTCATAGGATCTACATGCCGGATCTCCACTATTTTACATGTAAGTGGATGCTGTCACCTATTACTCATTAAAGCTTTTTGTCGTTAACCTGGAGGCGCCTTCTTTTCTCTTTTTCTTTATACATGTTGGAGTTTTGCTCTCATCTCCCCCGCTTTGGAAGGCTTGCCCCGGAATACAGCCTGGGATCATCAGCTTTACATAGGACAGTGTCCCCCTCCTGTCTCCTCATTGTTCCCTCTCACTCCCAGGTTTTTATATATTTTTTACCCCTTTAAGGATTTGTATAAAACGTACGTTTAAACTTCAATATATCACTGATCTTCAGTGCCACTACCCCAATTTTTGTCGCCAGATGTTTTGGAACTACATTTCCCATGATGCTCAGCTACACTGCAGAATGCATGAGCACCATGGGAAATGTAGTTCCAAAACATCTGGGGTGGAAAGGTTTGCCATCATATAGGGAGGAGTAGAAGTCCTAGCATGCAGCCACCGACAAGCTTCACACAAGTCGCTGGTCCGTAATGGAGGAGATCTTCCGGTCACAGAAAGATTGAACCCGCCTCCAAGGTCGTGCGATTTCTGACAAGGAACGCTCCTCGTTGCCAGGACAAGGTGTTTCAGATGGCGTGGCCTCCTTCCTCTGGGTTTCTCCACCCCCTCTCTTTTTACAGCTGACAGTATCCCACTGGTCATGGCCTACTCCGGCACCCCCGCTATCTTCTGGAAAACACAGGTCCCAGAAGACAGCAGAGACCAGTGGGATTGCGCAGCGCGAGTCGCACAGTAGGGAACCAGGAAGTGAAGCAGCAAGGCTTCACTTCCCAATTCCCTTACCAAAGATGGCAACGCCTCCACCCAAAAGCCGGATTGGCTTCGGGTGCCGTCATCGCTAGCACCCTGGACATGCAAGTGTCCTTATATAAAAAAAAATCCAGCAGCTGCAGTATTTGTAGCTGCTGACTTTTTTTTTGGTGGAACTCCGCTTTAAGTGCACCGTCCTTTTTTGTGTGATTTTCTAGCCAATTACCACAGTGTACTAGCACCATCAAATGGGAGTAGAACAAGTCTTCTGCTCCTCTATTCCTGGAAGTAACACGCATCCATTACACTGCGGGGATGAACATCACAGTGCCGAAATAAAAATAATGCATGGAGCCGTCTAATACCGTTCCCCAAAGCGACGGATAAGCTGACCCGAGCGGTAATCTGTACAACGAGGAGAATCTGAGTGCAGAAATCAGACAAATCCCCATGGAGAAGAACTTACTTGTGTCGGGTGGGAAGGTCTTGGAAAGCCACGTAGAATTCTTTGATCTGAGGAATATTCCCATGGTCTTTGGCAAAAGATCGCACGGCTCGGCAGAGGTACGGGTAGACCCTGATAAGAAGAGACAAGATGTCAGACGGTGGAGGACGCTTGCAATGATTACAGGAGAACACCATGGACAGGGCGAGAGCCTCACCTATAGAACTCCTCCTGGACGGTGGTGGCCAGCTGCTGATTGAACTGCTCCAGATCCTGGAAGCTGACCAGAAGAGTGTTCCTCTCCGGGCGGATCAGCTCTTCTGCTTCGTTCTTATACTTCAACTCTCCATCCGTGTTCTGAAACCTGAAAATCACACCAAAAACCATCAGTGTCACCAATGAGAAACTCCCCATGTGCACCACCTGCATAGAAATGACAACTCCAGGCAGTGTCGATCCTGACCTCCCTGGGGCCCCAAGCAAAATTACATGTTACATTAAAGTAGAGGAGCCGGGCGGGGGTTAGGCGCTGCCGACAGGGACATGTCACAATAAAGATTAAAGTTGAGAAGCGGGGGGGAGGGGGTGTTCTGCTGTCGGAAATGACATCTTACATTAAAGTGAGAAGCGGGGGGTGCTGACTTCTTACCTCTTCTCCCATGCAGCCAGTGAGTTGAGAAGCGAGGTGAGGGGCCGAAAATTACCTCTCACCAGGCGGGGCCTCTAGTAATTTGGGGGGCCCTCCGCAGCTTTGCGGGGCCCTAAGCGGCTTGCATAGTGAGCCTATAGGGCGGATCAGCCCTGACTCCAGGGCTGCTATGGAACTACAACTCCCAGTATATGAAGGTCTCTTATAGCTACTAAAGAACCCCCCCCCAATAATTCAAAATGACACTGTCCCATCTATCCCAAATACAGCCCACAGCAGGTCAAGTCAGCTGGCCCCATCACCCACTATAGAGCTACAACCCCCAGCACATCTGCCGGCCCCATCGCCCCCTACAGAACTACAACCCCCAGGATGTCATGTCTGCCGTCCCCAACACCCCCTGAAGAAATACAACCCCCAGCACATCTGGCGGCCCTGTCGCCCCCTACAGGACTACAACCCCCAGCATGTCACATCTGGCGGCCCTGTCGCCCCCTATAGAACTACAACCCCCAGCATGTCACATCTGTCGGCCCTGTCACCCCCTATAGAACTACAACCCCCAGCATGCCACATCTGGCGGCCCTGTCGCCACCTATAGAACTACAACCCCCAGCATGTCACATCTGTTGGCCCCATCGCCCCCTACAGAACTACAACTCCCGGCCCCATCGCCCACTACAGAACTACAACTCCCAGCGTGTCACATCTGCTAGCCCCATTGCCCCCTACAGAACTACAACTCCCAGGATGTCATGTCTGCCGTCCCCAACACCCCCTGAAGAAATACAACCCCCAGCATATCTGGCGGCCCTGTCGCCCCCTACAGGACTACAACCCCCAGCATGTCACATGTGCCAGTCCCATCGGCCCCTATAGAACTACAACCCCCAGCATGTCACATCTGTTGGCCCCATCGGCCCCTATAGAACTACAACCCCCAGCATGTCACATCTGCCCCTTTAGAACTACAACTCCCGGCCCCATCGCCCACTACAGAACTACAACTCCCAGCGTGTCACATCTGCTAGCCCCATCGGCCCCTATAGAACTACAACCCCCAGCATGTCACATCTGGCGGTCCTGTCGCCCCCTATAGAACTACAACCCCCAGCATGTCACATCTGCCAGCCCCATAGCCCCCTACAGAACTACAACCCCCAGCATCACTGGCGTAACAACCGGGGGGGGAGCCGGTGCGTCTGCCCCGGGCGCCAAGCTGAGGGGGGGGCGACGTCGCCCCCCGGTTATTATACCGGGATGCTGGGCGGATTCCCGCGCTGTGTCAGCCCAGGCGCCGCCATGTTGCTAGCAGCCGCTACCGTCAGTGACTCTGAAGCCCTGCGCGCTCGTGTCCTCCCTCTCTCCTCTTCCCTCCCTCACAGACTGTAACGGTAAACTTTACCGTCCTTGGTGGACATGGCTTGGGTGGCCGCTCGGCGCTCCCTGCTGTCGGTGACTCGGCGAGCGGGCGGCCTCCTCCTGGCGGCTCCGGACTGAGTCCGGAGCCGCCAGGAGGAGGCCGCCCGCTCGCCGACAGCAGGGAGCGCCGAGCGGCCACCCCAGCCATGTCCACCAAGGACGGTAAAGTTTACTGTTTGGGTGCTGATGCTGAAAGAAGTCAGTGCTGTGGGAGATGGGCTGATGCAGCGAGACGAGCAGGCAGAAGGGACATCCACAGGGATGCAAGGATGCCTTCTCTCACAGTGTTAGCTGTCACAGACAGGACAGAAGTAACAGCAACTTGAAAAGGAATGAATGGCTCTTGTTCACCACCACCGAGCGGGCGATTATATGTGAGTGTGTGTGTTTGTATGTATGCGTGTGTTCTCCACCGGCACCTCAAATCCTGAAAGCCTTTCCGCACTGTCACTTTGTTCCGACACTTTTGCCGAAGTTCAGTGACTGTACTAGGCTGCAATTGCCCTGCTTTATCACCAGCCAGTATAAAAGCAAATCTTGTTTTTGTTTTTTTTTATTATTACAAAGCTAAAGGCATTAATTACCAGTACAGTAAATGCATGAAGTTCAGTCATCTATGATCTAATGCATGCATTTACTGTACTGGTAATTAACCACTTCCATACCAGGCACTTACGTACCTTCCCGCCCAAGCCAATTTTCAGCTTTCAGCACTTTGAATGGCAATTGCGCGGTCATGCTACACTGTACCCAAACAAAATTGGCGTCCTTTTTTCCCCACAAATAGAGCTTTCTTTTGGTGGTATTTGATCACCTCTGCGATTTTTTTTTTTGCGCAACAACTAAAAAAAGACCGAATTTTTTTTAAAAAAATTACGTTTTTATTTTTTTCTGTAATTTTTTTGTAAATAAGTAAGTTTTCTCTTTCAATTACGGGCACTGATATGGTGGCACTGATAGGCACAGATGAGATGGCACTGATGGACATCGACGAGGTAGTACTGACGGGCACAGATGAGGTGGCACTGATTGGCAGCGCTGGTATGCGGCACTGATGGGCACACATGGGCGGCACTGATGGGCACACATGGGCGGCACTGATGGGCACTCATGGGCGGCACTGATGGGCACTCATGGGGCGGCACTGATGGGCACTCATGGGGCGGCACTGATTTACTTGTTGCCAGTCAGTGCCCATTTGTATGTTTTTTTCCCCCAGACTTTTTTTTGCCCCATTTTTTTTTGTTTTGCCCTTCCCTGGTGGGCATCCCTGGTGGTCCATGTGGCGATCCGAGGGGGGGCTGCGCTGATAAACAATCAGCGCGAACCCCCCTGTCAGGAGAGCCGCCGATCGGCTCTCCTCTACTCGCGTCTGTCAGACGCAAGTGAGGAAGAGCCATCAACGGTTCTTCCTGTTTACATCGTGATCAGCCGTGATTGGACACGGCTGATCACGTGGTAAAGAGTCTCCGTGAGAGACTCTTTACCGAGATCGGTGTTGCGGGGTGTCAGACTGACACCCCGCAACAACGATCGCCGCGATGCGCGCCCCCGTGGGTGCGCAGCGGCTCAGAATCCTGAGGACGTCATATGACGTCCAGTCAGGATTCTACAACCACTTTGCCGCCGTCAATTTGTCATTGGCGGGCGGCAAGTGGTTAATGCCTTTAGCTTTGTAATAAAAAAAAACAAAAAAAAAACAAGATTTACTTTTATAAAGCAGGGCAATTGCAGCCTAGTACAGTTTACAACCAGACATAAATTACTTATTTGCCATAAGATTTGTGAAGGCAAGCTCAGAGTAACTCGGTGCCTTCTTTATTGGCTCCTGCATAGCATGAGTGGGGGGGATGCAAAAACCATTCTATGCATTGCAGAGAAATCCGTGCCATGGCTCCACTGCCTGCACATTTTTTTCTTGATTACTGTAGCTGTGAAGTGTCCCCTCGGCCCGGGCTGTCGGGGGCAGCCCCTTGGTCCATCCTATATGACAGCTCTCGGTGTCTCCCCCTCCTACTCAGCTTGTAGGCAGCAAGAATAAAGATGGCGGCCCGGCAGCTGATGGCTGGAACCAAACTTGGGGGGAGACCAGGGGAGGGCTGGCAGGGGGGGCAGGGTGGAAATCTCCCCCCGGGCTGGTGACACTATGCACAGCCACCGGCCGGCACTACCAAATGCTGTTTTTGCAGAGCAGGAATATGCCTGCTGGAGCTTTGTTAACACAGGTCGCGGCCGCTGCTCACCTCCCACTGTGCAGCCGTGCCTGTGTCTATCTCCGAGGTAGATGGCTGCAGAGCTGAGCTATGTCTCGTCTCACACATAGCTCAGCCTCAGCGCACACCAGCGCTGACATCCCCTTCTCTCTCTGCACAGACACGAGGAGAGATAGAGCTTATCTGCTCCTCCTCTTGAGTCTGCCCTGCCCACACTCCCTGGGCATGTGTGAGCACTGGACAGGAAGTTTGAACCCAAAAAAGCACAATGTAAGGGGGGCCTCTGTGGAGACTCTGAGGTAAGGGGGGCCTCTGTGCGGACTCTGAGGTAAGGGGGGGCCTCTGAGGTAAGGGGGGGCCTCTGTGCGGACTCTGAGGTAAGGGGGGGCCTCTGAGGTAAGGGGGGGCCTCTGTGCGGACTCTGAGGTAAGGGGGGGGCCTCTGTGCGGACTCTGAGGTAAGGGGGGGGCCTCTGTGCGGACTCTGAGGTAAGGGGGGGGCCTCTGTGCGGACTCTGAGGTAAGGGGGGGGCCTCTGTGCGGACTCTGAGGTAAGGGGGGGGCCTCTGTGCGGACTCTGAGGTAAGGGGGGGCCTCTGTGCGGACTCTGAGGTAAGGGGGGGGGCCTCTGTGCGGACTCTGAGGTAAGGGGGGGCCTCTGTGCGGACTCTGAGGTAAGGGGGGGGCCTCTGTGCGGACTCTGAGGTAAGGGGGGGCCTCTGTGCGGACTCTGAGGTAAGGGGGGGCCTCTGTGCGGACTCTGAGGTAAGGGGGGGCCTCTGTGCGGACTCTGAGGTAAGGGGGGGCCTCTGTGCGGACTCTGAGGTAAGGGGGGGCCTCTGTGCGGACTCTGAGGTAAGGGGGGGCCTCTGTGCGGACTCTGAGGTAAGGGGGGGCCTCTGTGCGGACTCTGATGTAAGGGGGGGCCTCTGTGCGGACTCTGATGTAAGGGGGGGCCTCTGTGCGGACTCTGATGTAAGGGGGGGCCTCTGTGCGGACTCTGATGTAAGGGGGGGCCTCTGTGCGGACTCTGATGTAAGGGGGGGCCTCTGTGCGGACTCTGATGTAAGGGGGGGCCTCTGTGCGGACTCTGATGTAAGGGGGGGCCTCTGTGCGGACTCTGATGTAAGGGGGGGGCCTCTGTGCGGACTCTGATGTAAGGGGGGGCCTCTGATGTAAGGGGGGGCCTCTGTGCGGACTCTGATGTAAGGGGGGGCCTCTGTGCGGACTCTGATGTAAGGGGGGGCCTCTGTGCGGACTCTGATGTAAGGGGGGGCCTCTGTGCGGACTCTGATGTAAGGGGGGGCCTCTGTGCGGACTCTGATGTAAGGGGGGGCCTCTGTGCAAGGGGGGGCCTCTGATGTAAGGGGGGGCCTCTGTGCGGACTCTGATGTAAGGGGGGGCCTCTGTGCGGACTCTGATGTAAGGGGGGGCCTCTGTGCGGACTCTGATGTAAGGGGGGGCCTCTGTGCGGACTCTGATGTAAGGGGGGGCCTCTGATGTAAGGGGGGCCTCTTTGCGGACTCTGATGTAAGGGGGGCCTCTGTGCGGACTCTGGTGTAAGGGGGGGGCCTCTGATGTAAGGGGGGGCCTCTGTGCGGACTCTGATGTAAGGGGGGGCCTCTGATGTAAGGGGGGGCCTCTGTGCGGACTCTGATGTAAGGGGGGGCCTCTGTGCGGACTCTGATGTAAGGGGGGGCCTCTGTGCGGACTCTGATGTAAGGGGGGGCCTCTGATGTAAGGGGGGCCTCTTTGCGGACTCTGATGTAAGGGGGGCCTCTGTGCGGACTCTGGTGTAAGGGGGGGGCCTCTGATGTAAGGGGGGCCTCTGTGCGGACTCTGAGGTAAGGGGGGCCTCTGTGCGGACTCTGAGGTAAGGGGGGCCTCTGTGCGGACTCTGATGTAAGGGGGGGGCCTCTGATGTAAGGGGGGGCCTCTGATGTAAGGGGGGGCCTCTGTGCGGACTCTGATGTAAGGGGGGGCCTCTGATGTAAGGGGGGCCTCTGTGCGGACTCTGATGTAAGGGGGGGCCTCTGTGCGGACTCTGATGTAAGGGGGGGCCTCTGTGCGGACTCTGATGTAAGGGGGGGCCTCTGATGTAAGGGGGGCCTCTTTGCGGACTCTGATGTAAGGGGGGCCTCTGTGCGGACTCTGGTGTAAGGGGGGGGCCTCTGATGTAAGGGGGGGCCTCTGTGCGGACTCTGATGTAAGGGGGGGCCTCTGATGTAAGGGGGGGCCTCTGTGCGGACTCTGATGTAAGGGGGGCCTCTGTGCGGACTCTGATGTAAGGGGGGGCCTCTGTGCGGACTCTGATGTAAGGGGGGGCCTCTGATGTAAGGGGGCCTCTTTGCGGACTCTGATGTAAGGGGGGCCTCTGTGCGGACTCTGGTGTAAGGGGGGGCCTCTGATGTAAGGGGGGGCCTCTGTGCGAACTCTGAGGTAAGGGGGGCCTCTGTGCGGACTCTGAGGTAAGGGGGGCCTCTGTGCGGACTCTGAGGTAAGGGGGGCCTCTGTGCGGACTCTGAGGTAAGGGGGGCCTCTGTGCGGACTCTGAGGTAAGGGGGGGCCTCTGTGCGGACTCTGAGGTGAGGGGGGGCCTCTGTGCGGACTCTGAGGTGAGGGGGGGCCTCTGTGCGGACTCTGAGGTGAGGGGGGGCCTCTGTGCGGACTCTGAGGTGAGGGGGGGCCTCTGTGCGGACTCTGAGGTAAGGGGGGCCTCTGTGCGGACTCTGAGGTAAGGGGGGCCTCTGTGCGGACTCTGAGGTAAGGGGGGCCTCTGTGCGGACTCTGAGGTGAGGGGGGGCCTCTGTGCGGACTCTGAGGTGAGGGGGGCCTCTGTGCGGACTCTGAGGTAAGGGGGGCCTCTGTGCGGACTCTGAGGTAAGGGGGGCCTCTGTGCGGACTCTGAGGTAAGGGGGGCCTCTGTGCGGACTCTGAGGTAAGGGGGGCCTCTGTGCGGACTCTGAGGTAAGGGGGGCCTCTGTGCGGACTCTGAGGTAAGGGGGGCCTCTGTGCGGACTCTGAGGTAAGGGGGGGCCTCTGTGCGGACTCTGAGGTAAGGGGGGCCTCTGTGCGGACTCTGAGGTAAGGGGGGGCCTCTGTGCGGACTCTGAGGTGAGGGGGGGCCTCTGTGCGGACTCTGAGGTGAGGGGGGCCCTCTGTGCGGACTCTGAGGTAAGGGGGGCCTCTGTGCGGACTCTGAGGTAAGGGGGGCCTCTGTGCGGACTCTGAGGTAAGGGGGGCCTCTGTGCGGACTCTGAGGTAAGGGGGGCCTCTGTGCGGACTCTGATGTAAGGGGGGCCTCTGTGCGGACTCTGAGGTAAGGGGGGCCTCTGTGCGGACTCTGAGGTAAGGGGGGGCCTCTGTGCGGACTCTGAGGTGAGGGGGGGCCTCTGTGCGGACTCTGAGGTGAGGGGGGGCCTCTGTGCGGACTCTGATGTAAGGGGGGGGCCTCTGTGCGGACTCTGATGTAAGGGGGGCCTCTGTGCGGACTCTGATGTAAGGGGGGCCTCTGTGCGGACTCTGATGTAAGGGGGGCCTCTGTGCGGACTCTGATGTAAGGGGGGCCTCTGTGCGGACTCTGATGTAAGGGGGGCCTCTGTGCGGACTCTGATGTAAGGGGGGCCTCTGTGCGGACTCTGATGTAAGGGGGGCCTCTGTGCGGACTCTGATGTAAGGGGGGCCTCTGTGCGGACTCTGATGTAAGGGGGGCCTCTGTGCGGACTCTGATGTAAGGGGGGCCTCTGTGCGGACTCTGATGTAAGGGGGGCCACTGTGCGGACTCTTGTGATCATGAAAAATCTTAGACTGTTTTCCTCGATCCATCACTTTTCCACGCTCTATGGGCCACTTGACTGGACTTGCCCCCCAGAGCCTAAGGCTGCCAGCCCTCCCCTGGGGGAGACAGAGGAGCCCGGCCTGCTGCCCTCCCCCCGCACTGCCAGGCCGCTGGTGTAGGCCGCACTGTAGTCATGGCAACCATGCCGGCTGGCCCCCACATTCCCCTGTGTCAGTGCTAATCATATGTATTTGTGCCGGCCGGGTCCTCACTGCTTCCATCATAAGCGGGTCGGAGGATTCCTGGCAGATCCCTGTAGCCGGGGGTGCATCAGGCAGTGGGATGCCCGTGCACGGGGGATTCCTGGAAGTGTTATTATTGGTAATCCTCTTGGAGGGCCAGAGTGGATGTTTATATAAAGGGGGGGGGGGGAAAAATCTGCCCCGGGCGCCCATAACTCTGGTTACGCCACTGCCCAGCATGTCACATCTGCAAGCCCCATCGCCCCCTATAGAACTACAACTCCCAGCGTGTCACATATGCCGGGCAATCGTCCACTACAGAACTACAACCCCCGGCACATCTGGCGGCCCTGTCGCCCCCTACAGAACTACAACCCCCGGCGCGTCACATCTGCCTGTCCCATTGCCCCCTACAGAACTACAACACCCAGCATGTCACATCTGCCAGTCCCATCGCCCCCTACAGAACTACAACTCCCAGCGTGTCACATATGCCAGGCAATCGTCCACTACAGAACTACAACTCCCAGGATATCACATTCCATTGAATATAGGGCCAATCAGCTACATGAGGCCCGATCACAGGTTATCCGGAGGTTCCCCTCCCCCCCCCCGGGACACTCACTCCTCTAGGAAGTCCTGGAACAACTTCTGACACTTGTCGGCCAGCTCATCCTTCACATGAGGGGCGGCAGCGGCCGGGGCTCCGGGCTGAGCGATATCCATCCTGATTACCGATCACACGCTGCTTACCGCTCGGTACGCTGGGAGACTTTCGCGCCAAACTACGGCGTCACGTGAACCGATTCGCGCCACTCACGGCCAATAGGACAAAAGGGACGGGCCAGGTTTTCGCGCCACAAACTGTAGAGGGGAGGGGGTTAGGGAAGGAACAACAGGCGAGCTGGAAAAAGTATCGTGTGCTCTGCGGGGCGCCCTCTGGTGGTAGGAGGATAGAAATACATACACACATAAAATACAATTATATATATATATATATATATATATATATATATATATATATATACACACACATATATATATATATATATATACACACACACACACAATACATAGCTCCCAACAATGTCCCTCTTTCCCCATTATTTGTCCCTCATTTTGGTATGATTCATAGAGTTGTATATAAAATGTATTTTTTATATTTTAAAATGTGTTTCCCAGTGCTAAACCTTTAAAATATAAAGGAATAGGAGAGGTAAAAAAAAAAGAAGAAAGAAGCACTTCTAGATGTGATTAACCTTTTTCTTGTTTAACCACTTCAGATCCACGCTAGAGCCGAAAGACGGCTACAGCGCGGACCTGAATTGCGGGGAGGGCGTCCCTGGACGTGCTCACGTGTTCCCGTGCTCGAGTGGCCTGCGCACCCCCTGCAGGGCGCGCTTTGCGATCAGCAAGTCAATGAGACTCGGCTGACCACAGATCTGAGTAAGGGGTCGATACCCGACAGCTGATCATGTGATGTAAACAGAGCCGGTAATCGGCGGCTGTCAGAGGAACATCGGTCCCGATGTAGGAGGGCCCCCTGCCAGTGAATAACAGCGCTGCCTACCAGTGCCGGCGCCGCCCATCAGTGTCCACTCAATCAGTGTCACCTATCGGTGTCCACTCAATCAGTGTCACCTATCGGTGTCCACTCAATCAGTGTCACCTACCGGTGTCCACTCAATCAGTGTCACCTACCGGTGTCCACTCAATCAGTGTCACCTACCGGTGTCCACTCAATCAGTGTCACCTACCGGTGTCCACTCAATCAGTGTCACCTACCGGTGTCCACTCAATCAGTGTCACCTACCGGTGTCCACTCAATCAGTGTCACCTACCGGTGTCCACTCAATCAGTGTCACCCACCGGTGTCCACTCAATCAGTGTCACCTACCGGTGTCGCCTACCAGTGTCACCTACCGGTGTCGCCTACCAGTGCCGCCCACCGGTGTCGCCTACCAGTGCCCCCCACCGGCGCCGCCTTATCTGTGCCCCACCGGCGCCGCCTTATCTGTGCCCCACCGGCGCCGCCTTATCTGTGCCCCACCGGCGCCGCCTTATCTGTGCCCCACCGGCGCCGCCTTATCTGTGCCCCACCGGCGCCGCCTTATCTGTGCCCCACCGGCGCCGCCTTATCTGTGCCCCACCGGCGCCGCCTTATCTGTGCCCCACCGGTGCATATCAACGAAGGAAAAAAATTACCTGTGTGCAAAATTTTATAACAAACTATGAAACATGATTGCTTTTTTTTTCAAAATTTCCCATGTTTTTTTGTTTGTTTAGCAAAAAATAAAAACCCCAGAGGTGATTAAACACCACCAAAAGACAGCTCTATTTGTGTGAAAAAAAATGATAATTTCATTTGGGTACAGCGTTGCATGACCGCGCAATGGTCATTGAAAATGTGTCAGCGCTGAAAGCTGAAAATTGGTCTGGGCAGGAGGGGGGTTTAAGTGCCCAGTAAGGAAGTGGTTAATTCTTCTTTAAGGGTGTGTGGCAGGGGGCGTGTCCTATGCCTACATATGTTTTCTAGTAAGTGTCCCTCATTTCCATCTCAAAATGTTGGGAGGTATGATACTAGATTACCCACTTTCCCACCGGAACATTTGTCAGCCTTAAGACCAGAGGTGTTTTTACAATTTTCCACTGCGCTGCTTTAACTGGTAATTGCGCGGCCATACAATGTTGTACCCAAACAAAATTTGCGTCCTTTTTTTCCCACAAATAGAGCTTTCTTTTGATGGTATTTGATTGCCTCTGCGATTTTTAATGTTTGCGATATAAACGGAAAAAGAGCGAAAATTTTGAGAAAAAATGATATTTTCTACTTTTTGTTATAAGAAAAATCGAACAAACTCAATTTTAGTCATACATTTTGGCCAAAATGTATTCAGCCACATGTCTTTAGTAAAAAAAATGCCAATAAGCGTATATTTATTGGTTTGCGCAAAAGTTATAGCATCTACAAACTAGGGTACATTTTCTGGAATTTACACAGCTTTTATTTTATGACTGCCTATCTCAATTCTTGAGGTGCTAAAATAGCAGGGAAGTACAAAACCCCCCCAAATGACCCCATTTTGGAAAGTAGACACCCCAAGGAACCTGCTGAAAGGCATGTTGAGTCCATTGAATATTTTTTTTTTTTGTAACAAGTGATTGAATAATGACAAAAAAAAAAAAAAAAAAAAGAAATTACAAAAAGTTGTCACTAAATGATATATTGCTCACACATGCCATAGTTATATGTGGAATTGCACCCCAAAATACATTCTCCTGCTTCTCCTGAGTACGGGGATACCACATGTGTGAGACTTTTTGGGAGCCCAACCACGTACGGGGCCCCGAAAATCAAGCACCGCCTTCAGGATTTCTAAGGGCGCAAATTTTTGATTTCACTTCTCACTACCTAAGACAGTTTTGAAGGCCATAAAATGCCCAAATAGCACAAAATCCCCCCAAATGACCCCATTTTGGAAAGTAGACACCCCAAGGAATCTGCTGAGGGGCATATTGAGCCCACTGAATATTTTTTTTTTTTGTACCAAGTGATTGAATAATGACAAAAAAAAAAAAAGAAAAAAGAAATTACAAAAAGTTGTAACTAAATGATATATTGCTCATACATGCCATGGTTATATGTGGAATTGCACCCCAAAATACATTCTGCTGCTTCTCCTGAGTACGGGGATACCACATGTGTGGGACTTTTTGCGAGTCTAGCCGCGTACGGGACCCCGAAAACCAAGCATCGCCTTCAGGATTTCTAATGGCGCAATTTTTTTATTTCACTCCTCACTACCTATCACAGTTTTGAAGGCCATAAAATGCCCAAATAGCACAAACCCCCCCCAAATGACCCCATTTTGGAAAGTAGACACCCCAGGCTATTTGCTGAGAGGCATGTTGAGTCCATGGAATATTTAATATTTTGCCACAAGTTGCGGGAATATGACAATTTTTTTTTTTTTTTGCACAAAGTTGTCACTAAATGATATATTGCTCACACATGCCATGGGCATATGTGGAATTACACCCCAAAATACATTCTGCAGCTTCTCCTGAGTACGGGGATACCACATGTGTGGGACTTTTTGGGAGCCTAGCCGCGTACGGGACCCCGAAAACCAAGCACGGCCTTCAGGATTTCTAAGGGCATACATTTTTGATTTCACTCCTCACTACCGATCACTACCTATCACAGTATTGAAGGCCATAAAAGGCCAAGATGGCACACAACCCCCCCAAATGACCCCATTTTGGAAAGTAGACACCCCAAGCTATTTTCTGAGAGGCATTTTGAGTTCATGGAATATTTTATATCTTGCCACCAGTTGCTGGAATATGACAAACTTTTTTTTTTTTTTTTTTTTTTGCACAAAGTTGTCACTAAATGATATATTGCTCACACATGCCATGGTTATATGTGGAATTGCACCCCAAAATACATTCTGCTGCTTCTCCTGAGTACGGGGATACCACATGTGTGGGACTTTTCGGGAGCCTAGCCGCGTACGGGGCCCCGAAAACCAAGCACCGCCTTCAGGATTTCTAAGGGCGCAAATTTTTGATTTCACTCCTCGCTGCCTATCACAGTTTCGGAGGCCATGGAATTCCCAGATGGCACACAACCCCCCCAAATGACCCCATTTTGGAAAGTAGACACCCCAAGCTATTTGCTGAGAGGCATGGTGAGTATTTTACAGCGCTCATTTATTTTTGAAAATGAAGAAAGATATATATATTTTTTTTTTTTTTTCTTTTTTCAATTTTCAAATCTTTGTGACAAAAAGCAAGATCTGCAAAATACTCAACATACCTCTCAGCAAATAGCTTGGGGTGTCTACTTTCCAAAATGGGGTCATTTGGGGGGGTTTTGTGCCATCTGGGCATTCCATGGCCTCCGAAACTGTGATAGGTAGTGAGGAGTGAAATCAAAAATTTACACCCTTAGAAAGCCTGAAGGTGGTGATTGGTTTTTGGGGTCCCGTACGCGGCTAGGCTCCCAAAAAGTCTCACACATGTGGTATCCCCGTACTCAGGAGAAGCAGCAGAATGTATTTTGGGGTGTAATTCCACATATGCCCATGGCATGTTTGAGCAATATATCATTTAGTGACAACTTTGTGCAAAAAAAATAAAATAAAATAATAATAATTCTCTTTCCTACAACTTGTGTCAAAATATAAAATATTCCATGGACTCGAGATGCCTCTCAGCAAATAGCTTGGGGTGTCTACTTTCCAAAATGGGGTCATTTGGGGGGGTTTTGAACTGTCCTGGCATTTTATGAACAACATTTAGAAGCTTATGTCACACATTACCCACTCTTCTAACCACTTGAAGAAAAAGCCCTTTCTGACACTGTTTGTTTACATAAAAACATATTATTTTTTTGCAAGAAAGTTAAGTTGAACCCCCAAACATTATATATTATTTTAAAGCAAAGGCCCTACAGATTAAAATGGTGGGTGTTGCATTTTTTTTTACCACGCAGTATTTGCGCAGCGATTTTTCAAATGCATTTTTTTGGGCAAAAATACATATTTTTTTATTTTAATGCACTAAAACACACTATATTGCCCAAATGTTTGATGAAATAAAAAAGATGATCTTAGGCCGAGTACATAGATACCAAACACGACATGCTTTAAAATTGCGCACAAATGCGCAGTGGCGACAGACTACATACATTTTTAAAAGCCTTTAAAAGCCTCTACGGGTTACCACATTAGATTTACAGAGGAGGTCTACTGCTAAAATTACTGCCCTCGATCTGACCTTCGCGGTGATACCTCACATGCATGGTACAATTGCTGTTTACATATGACGCCAAACCGACGCTTGCGTTCGCCTTTGCGCAAGAGCAGGGGGGGACAGGGGTGCTTTTTTTTTATTTATTTTTTTATTATTATTTAATTTGCTTTTTTAATTTTATTTTAAACTGTTCCTTACTTTTTTTTATTATTTTTATAATTTTTATTGCCATCTTAGGGCATGTAAATATCCCCTATGATAGCAATAGTTAGTGACAGGTACTCTTTTTTGAAAAAATTGGGGTCTATTAGACCCTAGATCTCTCCTCTGCCCTTAAAGCATCTGACCACACCAAGATCGGTGTGATAAAATGTTTTCCCACTTTCCCAATGGCGCAATTTATATCCGGGGAGGGGACATACCCTCCCACTGCTTGTAAAAGCAGTTTAGAGGCTAATTAGCCGCTAGGACTGCTTTTACATGAAAGCCGACCGCTGGCTGAAAAGAATGATACCAAGATGATGCCTAAACCCGCAGGCATCATTCTGGTATAACCATTCAAAGTCCAGCAACATACCAGTACGTTGATGGTTCTTGTTGGACATGTATTGTAATCTTTTTTTTTTTTCATGCAGCCTGTTGGCTGAACGAAAAAAAGATTGATCGGTGGGTATGCCCACCATTAGAATACCTCCCTTCATCCACCCACTTCTAATGATGGGCATACATGCACCATTTATATATGCCAAAGCATGGGGGCATCCTCCCGCAAAAAAGTTATGCCGCTCACACACGTATGTACGCCGCATAAAAAGTTATGGCGCATACACACGGTCGGACTTTTCCACGGGCAAGCTTCCGACGGAATTTCGACCGTATGTACGCGGCATTAGGAGCAAAATCGCTCCTCCGCCCCTAATGCCCCCATGCTTCGGCATATATGCTCTTTTTTTAACTGTGGTGGTGAAATCACCTCCCACAGTGTTGGAGTCGCGGCTTTATGTATCGTGGGAGCAAACGCTGTTGCTGTCACGCTAAATAAATCCGCGCTGCAACTGAATGGCGTACCTGCTAAGCAAATGATGGTTAACATTATAACAAAGTAACATTACATTTTAACAGTAAGATCTTACCATACCATACCTGCAAAGCAAATATCAAAAACAAAACAAAACATTTTTTAACGCAACCTGTGCCTAAAAAATATATATGCCGAAGCATGGGGGCATCCTCCCGCAAAAAAAGTTATGCCGCGTACACACGGTCGAACTTTTCCACGGGCAAGCCTCCGTCGGAATTTCGACCGTATGTACGCGGCATTAGGAGCAAAATCGCTCCTCCGCCCCTAATGCCCCCATGCTTCGGCATATATGCTCTTTTTTTAACTGTGGTGGTGAAATCACCTCCTACAGCGTTGGAGTCGCGGCTTTATATATCGTGGGAGCAAACGCTGTTGCTGTCACGCTAAATAAATCCGCGATGCAACTGAATAGCGTACCTGCTAAGCAAATGATGGTTAACAATAAAACAAACATTACAGTATAACATACCATACCTGCAAAGCAAATACAATAAAACATTGTAAAAATAGAGAGAATAGATATAGAACAATAGTGAGTGGACAGTAGAGAGTGAACATAAGAGAACAATAAAGAGAGGAGAAAAATACAACCACAACTATTTTTGGATTTTTTATTTTATATTTTTTTTGTGTTTTTGTGTGTTTTTTTATTTTTTTTCTACTTTTTTTCACTTTTATGAAAACTATAAACTGAACGTTGCAGATTATGGTCTCTCAAAATGTGATGGCCATCACATATTCCGAGACCCTGTGTTGGTGTGCCTAGGACTGTGTGGTGCTGTACCCTACGCTAAAACTCAATTAGTGTGTGGTAGCGTTTGAAACATACACCAATGCAGAGACCAGGTTGGTCAGGACAGTCGGGACAATAAAAGCGGGTGTCACGCCTAAATCCGAGTTTGCTGCAGACACGACATCTTTTTTGGCGGGTTCTTTGGGTAGGGGTACCAGCGAGGACAAAAGGAAAATGCCTCTCATACAGCCGGCTCACTGCATTTGCGTTGGGAAGGTGGGGCACAGCACCTTCTGGAAACAGAAGGGCTTCGACGATCTCTTCCTGGAATTTTAGGAAGGATCCAGTCCGTCCTGAAGCTCTGTATAGCACATGAGCGTTCAGCAAAGCCAATTGAAACAAATACACTGATACTTTTTTGTACCAGCGTTTGGACCTCCGGGCAATTAGGTACGGCGCCAACAACTGGTCATTGAGGTCCACCCCTCCCATGTTAAGGTTGTACTCGTGGATACAGAGGGGTTTCTTCACAACACCAGTCGCCGTAGGAATTTGGACTGCCGTGTCTGCGTGAAGCGTGGACAGAACGAAAACATTCCGTGAATCCCTCCACTTCACTGCTAACAAATTATTACACCGTAAGCAGGCTCTCTCCCCCCGACTAAGACGGGATTCTACAAGCCGTTGGGGGATGCCCCGGCGATTAGGTCGCACGGTGCCACATGCGCCAATTCCATAATCAAAAAGGTGACTAAAAAGTGGCACGCTTGTGTAATAATTGTCCACGTACAAGTGGTACCCCTTTCCGAATAAGGGTGACACCAATTCCCACACTATCCTACCAGCGCTCCCTATGTAATCAGGGCAATTCTCCGGCTCTACGTGACTGTCTTTTCCCTCGTAAACCATAAAGCTAGATGTATAGCCTGTTGCCCTGTCACAGAGCTTATACAACTTGACCCCGTATCTGGCACGCTTGCTGGGAAGGTATTGTTTGAATGACAAGCGGCCAGAAAACTTAATCAGGGACTCATCAACGCAGACAACTTGTTGGGGATTATACAAGGCTGCAAACCGTTCGTTGAAGTGGTTTACGAGGGGCCGAATTTTGTAGAGCCGATCGAATTCAGGGTCTCCCCGAGGACGACAGAGTTCATTGTCACTAAAATGCATGAACCGCAAGATCTGCTCGTATCGTGTCCTGGCCATGGAGGCAGAGAAAATGGGCATATGGTGAACTGGGTGCGTGGACCAATATAACCGCAGCTCACTCTTTTTAGTAATGCCCATATTGAGGGAAAGGCCCAGAAAGATCTTAAATTCGGAAACCGTAATTGGCTTCCAATCTCTGGCAAGGGACAGCTGGGGATTAGCGGCGAAGAATTGACCAGCGTACAAATTGCTTTGGTCCACAATAGATCTATAGAGATCTTCGGTGAAATACAGCGAATAAAAATCCAGTGACGTAAAATCAACTGTATTCACCTGAATTCCGGGTTGGCCAGTGAATGGGGGAAGTACGGGTGCTGCAGAAGTGGTGGGTACCCAATCAGGATTGGCGAATGCAGCAGGAAGGACACTATGGGGACGGGCCTGTCTTTGTCGTCTTCTTCTTCTTGGTGGCAGCGGGACACTACTAGTGCTTGCCACCTCTCCAGCTTGAACTGCACTTATGGGACTCGCCACGTCACCAAGTGTTACTGCAGTGCTGGATATATGACCAGGATGTACTAGGCCGCTGGTGCTTGCCAGTTCACCAGAAGGAATAGCGGCGCTAGTACTTCTCTCCTCCATACGAGAGCCCTGCGGTTCTTGCACCTCAGCGACAGCAGAAGATCGGGGTCTGGTACGCCTGACCCTAGCAGGGACCACTCCGTCGTCAGAGCTATCTGTCAGGGAGCCACTGTCGTCTACAGGATCGTATTCTGAGCAAGAATTTGACAGATGCGTGACCTCCTCATCACTATCTGACAGGCTCATAAACAAGTAGGCCTCTTCATCACTGTACCATCGATTTGCCATTTTGGGCTCTAAATTTAGGGGTACAGTGGTGAGATTCACAGGCAAAAAAGCACCTGACCTGTTAGCGACTGAGTCAAGCGCTACCAAAAAAACTGTTAGCGATCGCAGAGATCAGGCCTGACTCTGCGAACGCTGCAGTTATGTGTTTTTGTGTTTTGTGTCAGTGATCGATCGATCGATACTGCACTTCGGTGGGTTGGGCTGGGCGAAGGGGCTAAACGCAGGTGCTAGCAGGTATCTGGGCTGATCCCGCTAACAATGCGTTTTTGGGAACCCTAAACTGCAGGGGACGCTAGTATAGATCTGATCAGATCAGGTATCGATCCGATCAGATACTATACCACTAAAGGGAGGCGTATGGTGCGTGCGTGGGTGTTAGCGCTACTGGCACTAATCTGACGCTGCCTGGGGCGACGCAGACCCTATCTGGCGCTAAAACCAAACTTTTATCACACGCCGGGCGATCAGGGGGTTAAAACTTTATTTCAAAAAATATGGCGGGTGCCCTGATGCTATAGAAAATAAACAAACTAAACTGCGTCACCTGTGACACTTATACTGTGATCACTGGTGACAGGGGGTAATGAAGGGGTTAAACCTTTATTGGGGGGGGTTAGGGGGGGTCCCTAGACTTTTTATGGCCTAAGACTGATTACCTAAACACTTATTTTTGTCACTAATGACACTAGTACAGCGATCAAAAAAAAATCTGATTGCTGTACTGGGTGACACAGTGACAGGCAGTGAATGGGTTAATTTGGGGGGTGATCAGGGGGTGATCAGGGGGTTAAATGTGTGCCTATGTGACCTGGTGTTAGAGTAGTGTTGTGCAACTCACGTTTCAGATGCTCTCTCCCTCTCGGTCTGGAACGGAAAGACCGACAAGAGGGAGAGAGCATGACTTCCCCTGCCAATGTTTACAAAACATTGCCAGGGGAAGACAACCATTGGTGGAGGTGATCACCAGGTCCAGGCCAGATTTTATTGGCCTGGACCTGGTGATTGATCAGTTCTGAAACGAATCTGATCATCGGGAACGGCGGGGGGGCGCGCGCGCGCGCCCCATCGCCGTTCACGCGCAGGACGTATAGCTACGGGCTCTCGCCTGGGAGAGCCGACCTGCCGCCGTATTATGACGGTGCGCGGTCGGCAAGTAGTTACCAAAAGTATTGGGACACCTGCGCCACCACTCACTTTAACCACCTCAATACCAGGCACTTACATCCCCCTTCCTGCCCAGGCCATTTTTTCCACACTTTGAATGACAATTGCGTGATCACGCCACACTGTAACCATGTGAAATTGTTATCATTATCTTCACACAAATAGAGCTTTCTTTTGGTGCCATTTAATCACTTCTGTTTTTTTTTTTTTTTTGGGAAAAGTTTTTCTTAGTTTCTGTCAGTAAATGTTGTAAATAATTTCTCTCAGAACAATAGGTAGGGAAGAAGGGGTAACAAACTTGGGACTTTATGGGTGTTCAGATAACAAGAGTTTAAAGACACAAATACAGAAAATAAGTAAAATTTAGCTAATTTATTCCAAAGATAAAAAACATGAGGAAAGTAATCCACTCATATCAAAAATTAGCAGTTCCAAAAGCAGGTATGTGCACAGACAACGACACTCAACATGTTTCGCTTTTTCGAAGCTTCTTCAGGAGATTCTGCCAAGAACTGTGTGAAAGACTTAATTCGAGAATAGAAAATGATACGTCCCATGCAAATTCAAGACGCCCCACCAGTTGAGGATTATCCTATGTGGTCGCTGGAGGAAGAGAATTTATATAGAAAGTTCATAGATAGATCCTTGGAAGGTTTACGATTGTATATTAGGCTCCATTCACATCTATGTGACAAAACGCCGGACGCTTCTGCCGCTGGAGGGGAGAATTCCCATTGCTGTCTATGGAGATGGTTCACATCTCATAGACGCCGAACTCCTGTCACCTGAAAAAAAGTTCCGGACCCTTTTTTTCAGGCGACATTGGCGTTCGCTCATTGACAGCAATGGGAAGAATCTTAAAAAAAAAAAAAAAAAAAAAGATACACACTCGCGGCAAAATACGCCGCGTACGCCGCTGTCGCATAAATGTGAATGCAGCCTAAAGGATATGAATCAGCTAGAGTGCATGATAAATATACACAGCTGAATCGACTCCCTTAGGCTGCATTCACACCTGAGCGTCGGTCGTTTGGTCGTTTTTCGGGCGTTTTTTTCCGGCGTTCATGCTTATTTGCGCGTTTGCATACAGCTTCGTCCGACGTTTTTGTACTTCGACGTTTTTTATTTTAGCCAATAGGAAAAATGATCATCTTTTCATCACTTGTTGCTATGTTGGTAGATTTTTTTAATCTTCTGCCTGGGTGAAATGTTCTATTGATTAAAGCGACAAAACGCCCGTAGCAAACGCTCGTTGTCGCGCTAGTCGCTTGAATCGAGCGTTTCCATTACTTTCTATGGGAAATGGAAACTCTTAAAAATGACCAAACCGCCCGATACGTGCGACAAAAAAGGGTCGGGAACTTGTTTGAGATTCAGTCGTTCGGCGTCAGGCGTGGAGATGTGAACCATCTCCATAGGGAATAATGTATTTCTTCCCCTCTGGCGTTTTTGAGCGTCGCGCTTCAGGCGACAAAACGCTCAGGTGTGAATGCAGCCTAACTGCCGACAAGAAATATTGCTCCCATGAGGGCAGGGGGGGGTAGAAAAATCCCAGATCAGGGAGCCAAGCTGTATAGAAAAAGGTGGGAGAGATGTTAACTCACGAGCGCCTATAAATTGCCATATCTGATTTCTTCACCTTACACTATAAATAATTTTTCTCCTTCACTGATGAGGTGGCATTGATGGGCACTTATAGGCTGCACTGATGAGGCTCGAATATAGATGTCACTGATAGATGTCACAGATAGGCAGCACTGACTGGCATCACAAATGGCCACTGATTGCTGGCAGTGCTGGGCACTTAATTGTAATTAGGACACTGATGATCAGTGCCCCGATTACATACCTACATGTCTCCTGGCTGTGAGTAGATGCCGCTGATCGGCTCTCCTCTCCTCACACTCTCAGTGTGAGGCGAGGAGCGCTGATTAACGGCATCTCCGTGTTTACATGCGACACAGCCGATCACATGTGGTTCAAGAGCCGTGGCTCTTTACAGAGATTGGGGTCATGCCATGTCCTAGCAACACGTCGCTGCCACCTCGCTGCGCTCCCCCGGGGGTGCGCAAGAGCGGTCGTTCTGGGAAGCCGTCATAGGACGTCCACCCAGAACAAGAGCCACACCATCCCGCCGTCATTTGACAGTGGGCGGGCAGCAAGTGGTTAATGGCATCCCACTCTTCTGGGAAGGCTGTCCACAAGGTTTAGGAGTGTGTCTATGGGAATGTTTGATCATTTTTCCAGAAGAGCATTTGTGAGGTCAGGCACTGATGTTTGACAAGAAGGCCTGGCTCGCAGTCTCTGCTCATTATTTTCCTCAAAATTCGACAAACAATACCCCATAATGACAACGTGCAAGAAGTTTGTTTGAAATCTTTGCAAATTTATTAAATGTGGCACCAATTACAGCCTCCAGTCCTTTTGAGTGTGATGCTACAAGCTTGGCACACCTATTTTTCGGCAGTTTCTCGCATTCTTCCTTGCAGGACCTCTCCAGCTCCATCAGGTTGGATGGGGTGCATCGGTGCTCAGCTATTTTCAGATCTCTCCAGCGATGTTCAATCGGGTTCAAGTCTGGGCTCTGGCTGGGCCACTCAAGGACAATTTATACTCACTGTGGAACCCAAGGGGTTAATCCTCTGCATTGTGTAAAAATGCTGTTTTATCATGTCTTTTATGAGCCTCCTCTTCTTTTACTGTCCCCAATCCATCTCCTGATAGTACAGAGCCCTAGGAGGCACTCTGCATATGCTCAGCTTGCTTGTTTGTTTGTATTGCTGGAGAGATTTTTTTTTCTTGGGAGAGCGCATGTGATCAGCACAGGGCCAAATCGGCACTGTCCAAAATGAGGATCAGGGGTCATGCAGCCTCAATGGACAGTCAGAGGAGAATGTAAACTCCTCCTACAAGCTTTAACCAGAAACCAATAGAAGTCACAATACTGCTATACACTGCTGATGAGAAAAGGTATTTAGCAGTTTATAGTTAGTAAAATAATTGCATTTCTGTGGGATACCAGATATAGTGAATGGCGGGTCCAGGTTTTAGTAACACTAGGTGTAAATTAAGGCCCCTTTCATATGGGCTGTCCGATCAGGTCCAGAGGGTCAATCAGCATTGTCCAGAGGACAGCCTCATAGGACAATCAGGGGAGAATAAAAACTCCTCCTACAAGCTTTAATCAGACACTGATAGAAATCACAAGACTGCTATATACTGCTGATGAGAAAAGGTATTTAGCTGTTTATTTCTACTAAAATAATTGCAATTCCGTGTTCTGCCAGATATATTAAATGCGGGGTCCTGGGTTTAGTAACACTTTGACCATTCCCTAATCTATCCAAAATTAAAAAAAAAAAACTGCCCATTCATACATTATGAAATGGTCTACATATACTTATGAAATGGTCTACATATACTCAATGAGTACATATAAGCGATAATGGTTTATGAAGCAGTAGGATTCTCATTTAACCAAATACCCATCAAAAGACACAAACTTGTTTTTACCATAAAGATCCCATAATGAAAAGCAACGTGTACATAGAATTAGTCAAATATTTTATTTTCTTTAGTAGAATTCACTTGCTATTTAAATACAGTGATTTTGAATTTCTCACCTCTTTATTAGTTACAAAACAGTAGGGTCTCTTATTCTGAAGTCATGTTAAAATCGCACAATACTGAGAGTCATTATCTGCATACAAAACACCGTACTTGTTTTAGGTCTGATTTGCTATTCTAGAACTGTCTGCTAACTGTTTAGTTTCCCGCAGAGTTTAGGCAGGAGTCATAAAATGCTCCAAATCCTGGAGACTCCTTTGCTAAAGCGCCTGTTAAAATGCATGCTTGTAGGACACCAAACATGCTTGTTTAATAAAGGACAATCTAAGAACTTCTCTTCTATCAAAAGAACAAGAGGCCACGAGCTAACAAAATCCATCCCACAGTCTATTCTCATAATCAGAGCTCCCCTAAGAGTATCAGCTGGAGTTACAGGAAGCCTAGACAGACATCCAAGGTGTTATCCAAGCTTCTCAAACTGGTATCTCAGGATAGGTTCACCACATCCCAGTGCTGAGGTTTGATGATGTCCTCCCTGTGATCTAGATAATGGGCCAGATCCACAAAAACGGGCGTATACTTAGGCGGGCGTAGCGCATCTCATATTCGCTACGCCGCCGTAACTCAGAGTGGCTCGTAGGGTATCCACAAAGCACTTGCTCCCATATGTGCGCCGGCGTAACGTAAATCTGCCGGCGTAAGCCCGCGTAATTCAAAGTAGGCTTGGAGTGGGCGTGTTGTATGGTAATCTGGTATGACCCCACGTAATTGACGCTTTTTTACGAACGGCGCATGCGCCGTCCGTGGACGTATCCCAGTGCGCATGCGCGAAATCACGTGGCAAATAGTCAATGCTTTCAACGTGAACGTAACTTACGCAAAGACCTTTTCGCGAACGATTTACGCAAACGGCAGAAAATTCGACACTGTCCCGACGTCCATACCTAACATTGCGTACACCTCATAGAGGCAGGGGTAACGTTACGCCGAAAAAAGCCTTACGTAAACGACGTAAAAAAATGCGCCGAGCGGACATACATTTGAGAATCGGCGTATCTAGCTAATTTGCATACTCTACGCGGAAATCAACGGAAGCGCCACCTAGCGGACAGCGTAAATATGCACCTAAGATCCGACAGCGTACTAAGACGTACGTCAGTCGGATCTAGCCCACATTCAGTCGTATCTTTGTTTTGTGGATACAAAACAAAGATACGACGGCGCATCGTAGAACTTACGCGGCGTATCAATAGATACGCCGCCGTAAGTTCTTTGTGGATCTGGCCCAAAGTATTTAACTTACTTTACACTAGGGGTGTAACGGATCGTCACCGATCCGTGATCCGAACGGGCCACCCCGTTCGGATCGGCACACCCCGCGATCCGCGGAGCGCTCCGGAGCCTAGGCCTAGGAAAGTCCCCGGCTTCGGCCTAGCTCCGGAGCGATCTTGCTCCACCCAGTCTGCTTGCCAGAGCCCAGCGTGACACGCCTCCCCGGGGAGGCGTGTCACGCTGTGCACTGGGCTCTGGCAAGCAGACATGGAGAGGGAATAGTAGCAGAGAAGCACTAGTGTGAGAGGAGGAGGGGGGGGGGGGGGGGGGAGAGCACATTTCACGGGTGGATTAAAGAGGAAGCAGGTGAGGCTCTTTGGGACTTGTTAAAAGTACAATCTTGATGTTTTTACAGCTATATATAATTATATATATATATGTATATATATATATATATATATATGTATATATATACATATATATATATATAGAGAGAGCTGTAAAAACATCAAGATTGTACTTTTAACAAGTCCCAAAGAGCCTCACCTGCTTCCTCTTTAATCCACCCGTGAAATGTATGTGTGTGTGTGTATATATATATATATATATATATATATATATATATATATATATATATATATATATTACACACACACACATTTTTTTTTTTTGCGCTGATCCGAAAATGATCCGATCCGTGACTCCTGATCCGAGGATCGATCCGATCCGTGAGTTTTTTGATCCGTTACACCCCTACTTTACACCTGTGGCAATAACGATGCAGGACTCATAACTCCATCCTGGACAGGAAGTTATTTGAACATGTTTCAAGTAAGTTAAAGGGGTGGTTCCCCCTAAAACAAATTTCTAACAATACATTCGTAAGACCCGTTACACTGCGGGTAGGCTGGCTTTTGTTTTGTTTTTTTAGTACATACCTCGATATCGGCGTTTCGTCCCTTGGCGGTGGGCGTTCCTAGTTGATTGACGTTCCTCCGACGGGCGCATACTGCGCGTCACGACTTTCCGACAGAAGCCGAACGTCATTGCGCAGGCGCCGTATAGAGTCGGCTCTATACGGCGCCTGCGCAGCGACGTTCGGCTTCTTTCGGAAAGTCGTGACGTCACGTATGTGCCCGTCGGAGGAACGTCAATCAACTAGGAACTCCCACCGCCAAGGGACGAAACGCAGATATCGAGGTATGTACTAAAAAAACAAAACAAAAGCCAGCCTACCCGCAGTGTAACGGGTCTTACGAATGTATTGTTAGAAATTTGTTTTAGGGGGAACCACCCCTTTAAGAGTTAAAGTGAAACTTTAGGCTCCACAATGAAAAAGGCGCAAACAGGCAGCATTTTTAATGCAGAAGAAACATGCTGCTTTGTCTCATCTGCATTAAAGCTACTTACCTGCCTGTTTGCTCCTGTATAGTGAGCTGCTCAATAGCTCACTGCACAAATTTGGTAATGCCCAATCTGATGGAGCGACGTCATCTCGGGCCGGCCAATGACAGCGGCTGGTGCTCGAGACCCAGAAGCCGCCCACCCAAAGAGGTCTGCAGCCGGAAGTGAGTTCTGGGGACTTTGCTGGATTCTAGGGGAGTATTAGTTCTGCTTTAAATAAAACTTCCAGACCAAATGGACGAAATGACTGAGCCTCGTGGGCAGGTAGGTTGACCCCTGCCTATAAGTATCTTCTGGTTCCATCTGATATACTAGGCTACACGCCCGGCCCTAGTAAAAAGTCCAACAAGTATTACTGCAAGAACAACTAAAAGGAAGGGAACCCAGAAACGTTTGACTAGGTATAGAGTCTGGTATTAAAATGAGTTTACATGACATGTACTCTAGCCTCATTAGCAGCTCCAGTATTTAATAACACAAGAAAAAAGTAAGGCTATGGGATCCAGCAACTCTTGATGGACAGCTTGGGGGGGTAGTGCAGTGTTAGGATGTGTTATAGGCCTAGTCTGAGGTCCATGGTTTGTGATTGTAAGAAGTGTTAGGAGTGCGGTGTACAGTCTAGAATATGTATAGCAGGTGACTTCCAAGAAGAGGGTCTCTATGGGGTGAGTCTTTTGGGGTCACGTGGGAACATGGAGGTCTGACGGACGTTGTGCAGTCCCAGGTACAGCATGGTGACTCTCTCCAGACCTGTAATAGAGAGAAACAAATAAGGGAAACTGAATGTATTTAAAGCGGAGTTCCGGCCACAATTTCACTTTTTAAATATAAATACCCCTGTAATACACAAGCTTAATGTATTCTAGTAAAGTTAGTCTGTAAACTAAGGTCCGTTTTGTTAGGTTGTTACAGCATTTAGACACTTTATAAAATAGAAATTGACTGGGGCCATCTTAAGTGTGGGCATCATGAAGCCAGACTGTATGACTTCCTGGATTTCAGCCTTGCAAATCTCGCACATGCTCAGTGCTGCACAAGCAGTGTCAGATCAGGTTTCAGCACCTGTGCTGTCCAAGTCACATGATTCTTTGAGACTGGGGAGTGCACAGACTCCTGGAAAGTTACACCCACTACATTCCCAGGAGTCTGTGCGGTGTAGGTTAGGAAGCATTAAGCACCTAGGTGCAGGAAGTGGGAAGATTAACTATTCTGCCTAGCAACAACACTTTGAAGGCATCTAAAAAATAAAAAATAATTTGTAAAGGACTAATGACATTTTTTTAAAACTACTGATGTAATGTTATATTTATGGGTGGAACTCCACTTTAATATACAACAATGAAGGAGCTGTATGTTTCTAGAAGACTCCAGAAAACAAATACCAATATTAAGTTGCTGGCACTGGACATTCTGGGGCAGGTGTAAGGCCAAGGGAGGGACCAGGTCTCCCTCTACTGGACTGTTCACAACGTAAAAGGAAGGCAAGTTGCAGGGACAAGAGTCTGTTGCTATTATAACCAGTTGGTGTGATTTGCAAAGCATTAATCGGGTGTTGAGAGATAGAAGAGGCTAGTTTATGATTTATTAAACCTCACAAATGTAATAAAGGTTTACGCAAAACTCCTTTCACACTTACACCGATTTTACCACACGTGCGCTGCGTTTTTCACAGCACATGCGATTCAAAAATCGCATTAAATACTCAATACATGTGCATTTTTTATGCGTTTTTGACACATTTCCAATGCATTTCAACGGAAGGTGCATATTTGATTTTTTTTTTTCAACTGACCAAATATGCACCAAGCAGGTCTTTTAACACCGCAGCGGAAGCGCAACAAACCAGTGTGAAGAATTTAACCACTTCCCGACCTCCTCATGTACATTTACGTCGGCAGAATGGCACGTTACCTGTACGTGCCTGCCTAGACGTGGGTGGGGGGTCCGATCGGGACCCCCCCCCCCCCCGGTACATGCGGAGGTCGGGTCCGCTCAGGGAGCGATCCGGGACGACGGCGCGGCTATTCGTTTATAGCCGCTCCGTCGCGATCGCTCCCCGGAGCTGAAGAACGGGGAGAGCCGTGTGTAAACACGGCTTCCCCGTGCTTCACTGTGGCGGCGCATCGATCGGGTGATCCCTTTTATTAGGGAGACTCGATCGATGATGTCAGTCCTACAGCCACACCCCCCTACACTAGTAAACACACACATAGTGATCCCTAAATGTTACAGCGCCCCCTGTGTTTAACTCCCAAACTGCAACTGTAATTTTCACAATAAAGAATGCAATTTAAATGCATTTTTTGCTGTGAAAATGACAATGGTCCCAAAAATGTGTCAAAATTGTCCGAAGTGTCCGCCATAATGTCGCAGTCACGAAAAAAATCGCTGATCGCCGCCATTACTAGTAAAAAAAATAAAAATGCAAAAAAACTATCCCCTATTTTGTAAACGCTATAAATTTTGCGCAAACCAACCGATAAACGATTATTGCGATTTTTTTTTAACAAAAATAGGTAGAAGAATACGTATCGGCCTAAACTGAGGAAAATTGTTTTTTATATATGTTTTTGGGGGATATTTATTACAGCAAAAAGTAAAAAATATTGCATTTTTTTCAAAATTGTCGCTCTATTTTTGTTTATAGCGCAAAAAATAAAAACCGCAGATGTGATCAAATACCACCAAAAGAAAGCTCTATTTGTGGGGAAAAAAGGACGCCAATTTTGTTTGGGAGCCACGTCGCACGACCGCGCAATTGTCTGTTAAAGCGACGCAGTCCCGAACTGTAAAAACCCCTTGGGTCTTTAGCCAGCATATTGGTCTGGGGCTTAAGTGGTTAAAGGGATGCATTTTATTTCAGCTTTTCTCGTGTTCCCCCCCCCCCAAGCAAAAATGCTTAAAAAACTGCTCAGTGTGAAAGCAGCCTTTAGACTCCTTAACACACTGAGGCAGTTTTCAGGCGTTTTAGAGCTAAAAATAGCGCATGAAAAGTCCCTCTGAAGCCACCCCAGTGTGAAAGCCTGAGTACTGAAAAGTCCTGTAAGCAGCATCTTTGGGGCGGTGCGGGAGTGGTGTATACACCGCTCCTGCCCAGTGAAATAAATAGGCAGCGCCGCAAAACGGGCGCTGAAAACCCTTTCCTCGGGCGCTAGTGGGGGTTAAAAGCGCCCTGCTAGTGGCCAAAATGCGCCGCTATAACAGCGGTAAAACGCTAAAACTAGCGGCGCTTTACTGCTAACTGTCCTGCCGCCCCATTGTGAAAAGGGTCTAAAGTGATTGCAAACTATCACCTTGTAAAACAAGCCATTCAGTTTAAAATAGAAATTGAAAAGCCAAACATTTGTGTATAGATACAGGAGATGGTACAGCAGACACATATCAGGAATATGAAATGTTGAGGTAACACACACTTTAATGTTTACCTGAAAATGGCAGGCAATAATGTTATAGTGCAATTGAACTTTCAGTTTAAAGTGGAGTTCCACCCATAAATATAACATTACATCAGTAGTTTTAAAAAAATGTCATTAGTCCTTTAAGAATTTTTTTTTTTTTTTTTTAGATGCCTTCAAAGTGTTGTTGCTAGGCAGAATAGTTAATCTTCCCACTTCCTGCACCTAGGTGCTTAATGCTTCCTAACCTACACCGCACAGACTCCTGGGAATGTAGTGGGTGTAACTTTCCAGGAGTCTGTGCACTCCCCAGTCTCAAAAAATTACGTGACTTGGACAGTACAGGTGATCTGAAAACCTATTACACTGCTTGTGCAGCACTGAGCATGTGCGAGAACTGCAAGGCTGAAATCCAGGAAGTCATAGAGTCTGGCTTCATGATGCCCACACTTAAGATGGCCCCAGTCAATTTCTATTTTATAAAGTGTCTAAATGCTGTAACAACCTAACAAAACGGACCTTAGTTTACAGACTAACTTTACTAGAATACATTAAGCTTGTGTATTACAGGGGTATTTATATTTAAAAAGTGAAATTGTGGCCGGAACTCCGCTTTAAATCAGCTAAATATATTTCAGGTGAATCAAATTTAGAGAACGTCTTTGTTTCCTAAGAAAGCAGTCACAGCCTCTGTAGCAAAGCCTGTCCCCTGCCAGCATGCTGTAGAGAAGGGGACCCCTACAATCACTACAGAGGTCTGACAAATTCTCTGCTGCGTCAGGGTTAGAGCTCTCCAATCAGCAAAGCCCATGCTCTCTGCAGATTTGAGAGTTCTAGCACAGCAGAGGGTATAAGACCTCTGCAGTGAGACCACTGCTCCCACACAGAGAGTAAGGGTCCTTCTCTGCAGCATACTGGCAGGGGACAGGCGTTTCTACTCAGGCTGCAGCTGCTTTCTAAAGAAAACACACTTCCTGCCTAGACATATACATGGAATAGGAGGCTGTATATATGAATATAGGACTAGTTACCAATGCCTCCTCCAGCATGAGGTGGAGCTCCGTAACGGAAGGAGTCAATGTACGCCTTGATCTTTTCCAAGTCTAAAGTAAAAAGAAAACAAACCATGTTACAACTATTTCAAATATCAGAGCAGCTTTAATAATGTAAATGAACCATATGGTATGAGGCCAAATGACATTGCCTACGGCTGGAGTTCATATGTGATATGCCTGATTTTCATGTTTGCGAGTATGCAAAGCACCTGTATGGAACACCTTGGACCTTCAAGGGCTAATACACTTTCATGGGATAAAAAAAAAAAATATAGAAAATTATACACACACACAGTTAGCTGGATTCAGAGACAGCGCCGCAACTTTAAGGCGGTGTAGCGCATCGTATTTACACTACACCGCCTTAAGTCAGAGAGGCAAGTACTGTATTCACAAAGTACTTGCCTGCTATGTTACGGCGGCATAGCGTAAATGGAGCCGGCGTAAGCGCGCCTAATTCAAATTAGGATGAGGGGGCTCGTTTTATGTTAATGGTGGGTGACCCAACGTGATTGGCTTTTTTTTTACGAACGGCGCATGCGCCGTCCGTGTACATATCCCAGTGTGCATTGCTCCAAAGTACGCCGCAAGGACGTATTGGTTTCGACGTGAACGTAAATAACGTCCAGCCCTATTCACGGACGACTTACGCAAACGACATAACATTTTCAAATTTCAACGCGGGAACGACGGCCATACTTAACATTGGCTAGGCCAGCTATTTGATGGAATAACTTTACGCCTGAAAACGCCTTACGTAAACGGCGCATCTTTACTGCGACGTACGTTCGTGAATAGGCGTATCTAGTCAATTACATATTCTACGTCGAACTCAACGGAAGCGCCACCTAGCGGCCAGCCTAAATATTGCACCCTAAGATACGACGGCGCAGGCTGACGTATCTTAGCTAGGTTTAAGTGTATCTCAGTTTGAGAATGCACTTAAACTTACGACGGCGCAGATTCAGAGTTACGTCGGCGTATCTACTGATACGCCGGCGTAACGCTCTCTGATTCTGGGCAACTGTGTGTGTGTATATATATATATATATATATATATATATATATATATATATATACACACACACACACACACACACATGCATATATAAAATATACAACAGCTACACAAGCCATAGTTGTCGATTTACTGAAACTGGAGAATGCAGAAATCTGCTGCAGCTCTACATACTAGCCAATCAGCTTCTAACTTCAGCTTGTTCAACTCATCTTTGACAGAAAATCCTGGAAGCTGATTGGTTTCTATGCAGAGCTGCACCAGATTTTGCCCTCTCCAGTTTTAGTAAATCAACCTCAGATTGTAATTGAATGTTATTAAAAATCACCTATCCTTCCCAATCTGCAATTGATGTAATTTTCTGTAAAATGCAATAGGCAACCTGGAGGCCTTCTGTACACAGAACTTTCCCATATATGTAATTTCCTACACTGATTGGCTCACTGATTTTCCCAGAAGTCTAAACTAAGATACAAGTCAGATTTTGGGCATCTCCTGCAACCAAAATGAAATTTTTGGCGAGATACTCCCAAAGGGTTCATAACTAAAGGGATGCAGACCATGCCACGCTCCTCATTATTAATAATGAGAAAGTCTCCTCTCTAATTCATCCGAAAGGCGTTCTATCAGTTCACATCATATCATATTCACTCACACGGCTTTTTCTTCAGAGCAGAAATAGGTAGGAATCTGCAACAAAGTTTGTTAAAATTCCTCCAGTGTACATTGATCACCCAGAGGGGATTATTCTCTCAACGAAATTGGAGCAACTCTTAAACTAAAATTGAAAAATGTAGTATAAAGAGAGTGTGGCGCTGTCTGTTCTTAGATGGGGGGGCAGGCAGCCATCTAAGAACAGGCAGCGCCACACTCTCTTTATACTACATTTTTCAATTTTAGTTTAAGAGTTGCTCCAAAAAATGCTGTTTTTTTTTTTGTTCCTTGCATGTCCCCCTCGGATCTACAGCGACTGCACTTGCAGTGCAAAGTGGATTTGCCTTTAGTAAATCAACCCCTAAGACTGGGATGCCATTTAAGTTAATTAGCTGGATTCAGGTATGTCGGCGTAATTTTGAGGCGGCGTAGCGTATCGCATATACGCTACGCCGCCGTAAGTCAGAGAGGCAAGTCCTGTATTCACAAAGCACTTGCCTCCTAAGTTACGGCGGCGTAGCATAAATGGGCCGGCCTAAGTGCGCCTAATTCAAATGTGGAACAGTGGGGCGTGTTTTATGTTAATGACTGGGGACCCGACGTGATTGACGTTTTTAACGAACGGCGCATGCGCCGTCCGTGGACATATCCCAGTGTGCATTGCTCCAAAGTATGCCGCAAGGACGTATTGGTTTCGACGTGAACGTAAATTACGTCCAGCCCCATTCACGGACGACTTAAGCAAACGACGTAAAATTTTCAAATTTTGACGCGGGAACGACGGCCATACTTAACATTGGCTATAGGCCAGCTATTTGTTCGACTAACTTTACGGCGGAAAAAGCCTTACGTAAACGACATAAAAAAATGCGCCGGGCGCACGTACGTTTCTGAATCGGCGTATCTAGCTCATTTGCATATTCTACGCCAAACTCAACAGAAGCACCACCTAGCGGCCAGCGTAAATATGCACCCTAAGATACGACGGCGTAGGAGACTTACGCCGCTCGTATCTTAGCCTAATTTAAGCGTATCTGGTTTCCAGAATACGCTTAAAATTTACATCGGCGTAGATTCAGAGTTAGGACGGCGTATCTACGGATACGCCGGCGTAACGGTCTCTGAACCCAGCTAATAGTGTGTAAAGGCAGGCGTCCCAATACTTTTGGTAATATAGCGTATGTTTGCCATGCTCGTGATACTGCACAGTATTGCCATTTACAAACACAGTAGAAAAGTAGAGACATCTTCCTTACCAATCGCATGGTGCTGCGCTCTTTCCGTCAGCAGCTGAGCGTCGTGCACTCTCTGAGCACCAGACAGGATCTCTTCGCCTCTCATGAACATATCATAGGAGTTGGAGTATTTCTGTGGGAGGGAAAAATGAAAATCGCATAACATTTCCAGCATAATAGGCTCAATTTGCTAAGCCATAATGACTATTATTTTCAGCAATGAGAGGCGAAAATGACAGTCACAAGAGCCGAGATGTAAAGACCATTATAATCAGAAACACGGGAATTATAGAGAAGTGAATGGAGGCGAACGCATTACACAAATTACAATGCAAGGAAAGTTTCCTACCCTCGTTTCATTTGTTGGGCCCCACAAATCCTGTGAATGATTCTTCTCCTAATACTTGCTGAATTAATCATACAAAAACTTCTTAGCATGATTAAAAAAAAAAAAATAATAATAATTTCTACCCGACTAAAGCCTTTCCTCCCCAACGATCGCTCACCCAGAATGTGAATCTAAAGTGCTGCAGTGTACAGGGGGGGTGGACAAAAATATGGAAACGCGACATGATTTACAAGCGTGAAAGTGACGACATGTTTTGCGTTGTAAGTGGAAGTGATGCAACATGGGATGGTAGGCGGCATAAACGCCAAACATACAAAACACAACAAACTGGATTAACCACTTGCTTACCGGGCACCCTCCTGCCCAGACCACTTTTCAGCTTTCTGCACTGTCGCTGATTAAATGACAATTGCGCAGTCATGCTACACTGTACCCAAATTACATTTTTATAATTTTTTCCCCACAAATAGAGCTTTCTTTTGGTGGTATTTGATCACCTCTGCGGTTTTTATTTTTTGTTAATTTTTTTTTAAAAGACAAAAAAAAAAAAAATACAAAATCGTTTTAGATTTTGTTATAAAATTTTGCAAACGGGTAATTTTTCTCCTTCATTGATGTAAGCTGATGAGGCTGCACTGGTGGGCACCGATAAGGCGGCACTGGTGGGCACCGATAAGGCGGCACTGGTGGGCACCGATAAGGCGGCACTGGTGGGCACCGATAAGGCGGCACTGGTGGGCACTGAGAATTGGCACTGATAGGTGGCACTGATAGGTGGCAGTGATGGGCACTGCTAGGTGGCAGTGATGGTCATTGATCAGCACTGGGAACGGAGACTGATAGGCAGCACTGCTAGGTGGCACTTATGAGGCACTGATTGGTGGGCATTGATAGGTTGCACTCGTAGGCATTGATAGGTGGCACTTATGAGGCACTGATTGGCACAACTGGTGGGCATTGATAGGTGGCACTTGTAGGCATTGATAGGTGGCACTGTTTTGCACTGGTGGGCACTGGCAGGCGGTACTGGTGGGCACTGATGAGGCGAATGTGCCTCTTCCACTGGGGACCGATGTCCCATACACAAAAGCCGGTGATCGAGCTTTGTTTACATCACGCAATCAGCTGTCATTGGCTGACAGCCGATCACGTAGTAAGGGGCCGGTCCCGGATCTGTGATCACCTGAGTCACAGTGACTTGGTGATCACAGCACGTGCCCTGCAGGGGGCACGCAGAAAGCGTGCAAAGGGGAGGAGGTCTAATGACGGCCTCCCGAACATTCAGGTCTGCCCTGTAGCTGTCATTCAGCTAAAGCGCGGACGCCTAGTGGTTAACAATGGCCGCTGCTTTGTTTATCACAAATATAAACAATGAACATTTCATCATAACTCTTCTAAACACTTGCTTACTGGGCACTTAAAGAGAAAGTAAATCCGGATGGGTTTTTCTTCCTCTTTTTCTCCCTACAAACTAAAAGCATAATGGGCTAGTATGCATTGCTGCTGCTTGTAGATTGGAGAGCTCTAACTTTGGCTTGAGAAGATACTCTGAGAAAGAGCCCCTGTATGACCTCAAACGTTATATCCATGGATTGCTACTATTCTGTAAAAGAACTAGTAGCGTGCTGGCTTCTTCTTGCACTATGTGGGGGGGGGGGGGGGGGGGGAATCGAAGTACTGAGACCAAACACACGCAAACAGAGAGAGGATTACATCCTTAGAACCTGTCAGCTCTGCATTTTGTGCTGCTGCAAATGAGCCTATAGATATGATCACTGAGCTTTAATACTTGGGTTGTTTCATCACTGATGAAGGAGCGATCCAGAGTAATGTACTGAATATTGGAATTATTCTGTATGAGAACAAATGCATGGAAAGCCTAAGCCTAAGCCTAAGCCTAAGGCGTCTCTGTGCAACGGATACCGATTGCTCAGCAGGGGATCGCTCTGCTGATCCCCGCTGAGCAGGTGGATGACCGATCCTGTCCGCTGCACTGTGCAGAGCAAACACGGACACAGTCCCACGCTCCTCTTTGGGGAAATCGGATGGAGACAAACCACCTGTCAGTTTTCATCCAATCAATGGAGGGAAAAAATGGATTTTTAATACAGCTTACCTGTAAAATCCTTTTCTTGGAGTACATCACGGGACACAGAGCGGCATATTCATTACTATGTGGGTTATATGGAGTACCTTCAGGTGATGGACACTGGCAATCTCAAACAGGAAATGCCCCTCCCTATATAACCCCCTCCCATAGGAGGAGTACCTCAGTTTTGTAGCAAGCAGTATGCCTCCCAAAATGGTCCCCATAAGAGGGGTGGGAGCTCTGTGTCCCGTGATGTACTCCAAGAAAAAGATTTTACAGGTAAGCTGTATTAAAAATCCCTTTTTCTTTCTCGTACATCACGGGACACAGAGCGGCATATTCATTACTATGTGGGATGTCCCAAAGCAATGCTTACAATGAGGGGAGGGAGACATCTTCCCAAGACAAAAGGATTTAATTTCGAGATATACTCAAATCATAATAAATCCAACTTAGTTGAGAAAAAATAAATTTAAATATTAAATTTAACTCAAAAGGGAGCCCCCGGAATCCGAGGGTCTCAAACTGCAGCCTGCAGCACTGCCTGCCCAAAGGCTGTATCAGTATTCCTTCTTACGTCCAACTGGTAGAATCTTGTAAACGTGTGGACAGAAGACCAGGTTGCCGCCTTGCAAACTTGAGCCATAGAGATCTGGTGGTGTGCTGCCCAGGAGGCACCCATGGCCCTAGTAGAATGAGCCTTTAATGATACTGGAGGAGGCAACCCTTTCAAGCCGTAGGCCTGAGTGATTAACTGTTTAATCCACCTCGAGATGGTGGATTTTGCAGCTGCCTGCCCCTTCTTGGGCCCATCCGGTAAAATGAACAACACATCTGTTTTCCGGATCTTCTTTGTAGCTTTAAGATAGGCCTTCATGGCCCTGACAATATCCAAGGTATGCAGCAACCCTTCCTTTCTGGAAGTAGGTTTAGGAAAGAAGGATGGTAATACCAAATCCTGGTTTAGATGAAAACTGGATATAACCTTTGGTAGGAAGGAAGGATGAGGGCGGAGAACGACCTTGTCCTTATGTAAAATAAGATATGGTTCCTTACAGGATAAGGCTGCCAGTTCCGATACTCTTCTGGCGGAAACTATGGCGACCAAAAATACTAACTTCCTTGTCAGTAAAACCAAAGGAATTTCAGCCAACGGCTCAAAAGGTTGTTTCTGTAAACTTGACAGAACAAGATTTAAATCCCACGGACAAAGCGGGGATTTAACTGGAGGATTAATACGCAAGACCCCTTGAAGGAAGGTCTTAACCAGCGAGTGGGTGGCCAGCGGCCGCTGAAACCATACTGACAAAGCTGAAATCTGTCCTTTGATTGTGCTTAATGCCAGTCCTTTATCCACTCCTAGCTGGAGAAAACTTAATACTCTATCGATGGTAAACTTACGAGAAAGCCATAACTTGGACTCACACCAGCCTACATAGGCCTTCCAGACCCTGTAATAAATCACCCTAAAGACCGGTTTCCTGGCTCTGATTAGGGTAGAGATTACTTTCTGAGACAGACCTCTACCCCTGAGAATCAGGGATTCAGCTTCCAGGCCGTCAAATTTAGATGCCGTAAGGCAGGGTGGAGGATCGGACCTTGCGATAGCAGGTCTGGCCGTAGAGGAAGAGTCCAAGGGTCTCCCACTACCATCCTTAGGATTAGTGAATACCATGCCCTTCTGGGCCATGCTGGAGCTACCAGGATGACTGGTATGTGCTCCACCCTGATCCTGCGCAGCAGGCGGGGTAGTAACTGGAGCGGGGGAAATGCATAAAGAAGTTTGAACTGATGCCAACGGCAAACTAACGCATCGGTTCCGCAGGCCCTGGGACCCCTTGTGCGGGACATGAACCTGTCTAGCTTCTTGTTCAGTCTCGATGCCATGATATCCACGTCCGGCACTCCCCATTTCTGGCAGAGTGTCTGAAAGACCTGTGGATGCAGAGACCACTCCCCCGGCAACAGAGTCTGGCGACTTAAGAAGTCCGCCTGTAGGTTGTCCACTCCGGGAATGAATATAGCCGATATGCAGGGCACATGGGCTTCTGCCCACAAGAAAATCAAGCTCACTTCTTTCTGAGCGGCTTGACTCTTGGTTCCCCCTCGGTGATTTATATATGCCACCGCCGTGGCATTGTCCGATTGTATTCTCACCGGGAACCCTTGTAGTTTGGACGTCCAAGCCCTGAGGGCTAGTCGAGCAGCTCTGAGCTCCAAGATATTGATGGGCAACTGCTTCTCTGCCGCTGCCCAAGTGCCCTGGCGAGTGCAACCATCCAAAATTGCTCCCCAGCCCATCAGGCTGGCGTCTGTGGTTACTATCTTCCAGGTCACAGGACTGAAAGTCTTTCCATTCAGGAGATTCTGAGGGTTTAACCACCAAGCTAGACTTTGCCGCACTCTTGGTGAGAGTGGCAAAGGATTTTCTAAGGCCTGAGGCCTCTTGCTCCAGGCTGACAGGATGGCTGCCTGCAGGATGCGAGTGTGGCTCTGAGCGTACGGAACCGCCTCGAATGTGGCCACCATCTTGCCTAGTAGTCGCATACATAGGCGAACAGTTGGCCTTCTCTTGCTTAGAACTATTTGTATTAGCTCTTTGATGGCCTTGACCTTTAATAGGGGTAGGAACACCTTCTGTTGTTCTGTATCCAATCTCATGCCGAGATATTCCAGCTGCCTTGTGGGCCGGAATGCTGACTTGTCTCGATTTAGGACCCAGCCGAACCTCTCGAGGTACTGAACCGTGAGGGCCACTGCTCGTTCCAGGCCAGGAGACGAATGGTCTACGACCAAGAGGTCGTCCAGGTAAGCCAGGACCGTGACCCCCTGGGTCCTTAGATTGGCTAGGATTGGGGCTAGGACCTTCGTGAATACCCGGGGGCCGTAGCCAACCCGAAGGGGAGCGCCACAAATTGGAAATGACGCTGAGCCACCGAGAAGCGTAGAAATACTTGATGTGGCTGAAAAATTGGCACATGAAGGTAAGCATCCTTTATGTCTATGGACGCCATGAAGTCGTCCTTCTGGAGCACGGCGACAGCTGACCGAATAGTTTCCATCCGGAATGAGCGGACCTTTAGGTACGCATTTACTCCCTTTAAGTCCAAAATTGGCCTGACATCGCCGTTGGGCTTTGGGATGATAAACAGGTTGGAGTAGAACCCCAATCCCTGTTCCTGGACTGGTACTTCTACTATCACCTTCTGGCATAGCAGATGATTCAATGCTGCCATCAAAGCGGCTCTTTTCACAGGCTCGCCTGGTACTCTTGACTCCTGGTACTGAGGAGAAGGGAATTTTAGAAATTCTCGTTTGTAGCCCGTGGTCACGGAAGACCGTACCCAGCAGTCGGGAATGCTGGCCTCCCAAACCTCTGCAAAGAGACGCAGCCTTCCCCCCACCATCGTGGGTGGGGGCGCCCCTTCATAAGGCTGACTTGGGGGCTGGCTTCGCAGGCTTGCGGTACCACTGCTTCTTGCCCCCAGTGGCTTGGCCCTGCGGCTTATTGTTAAAGCCTGATCTTGCAGGAGGCCGTCGATACTGTTTGGTATTAGAGGGCCCCTGCCCCGGGGAGGGCTGGCGCTTAAATGCGGGCCCTCGGGCCTTCTTCTTGACTGGCAAGAGAGTGCTTTTGATATAGTCTGAATATATCTATCCAGGTCTTCTCCGAAGAGACGTCCTCCATGGAAGGGAAAACCTACCAGGAGTTTTTTGCACGGGGGCTCAGCCTCCCAATTCTTCAACCATAAGAGCCTTCTCATATGGATTAGAAATAAGGATAAACGTGACGCCTGCTGGATGGAGTCTTTGATAGCATCCACCGTAAAGCGTATAGCCCTGGGTATATCCGAAAATTCCTCTGCCTGCTGGGCAGGGATAAGTTTAAGCATTTGCTTAGTCTTATCTGATAATGCTTGGGCAACTCCAATAGCAAATGTACAAGAACAAGTCTCCTGCGCTCTGATATTTTATAGGGAAAACTATGCAGTGGTGCGGTTCAATTGGAAGTTATCATCTAGAGTCTTGCAGCCCTCCTCAGAATCGTGGGTATTCATGAAACTATAAAAGAGAAGAAAAAGAGCGGAGGGCGCACTGACCTCGTGTGATACTGATAAAAAATATTTATTCCAATAATAAAATCAATGGTTATACTCACAAAATTGGAGTTAAAAACAGGCTTTAAAAATGAATACAGCAGATATCCAGCATCGTCAGTGGAACACGAATAATCGTTTGAACCAATCGGTAGAAGTAAAAGCTGACGCGTTTCGGGGGCGTACCCCTTTCCTCAGAGCTGACGTGGTCTGCAGTGCTCCCTCGCCGTGGTGGTAATGGGACTAAATATACATACACACACACAAATGCACATAGCCACACGCCCACAAATGGGCAGGTAGACCTATGGTGATAGGTCACTGTCAGGGAGTACTCCTCCCAGATAGGGGGGGGGGGGGGGGGGGGGGGGGCCGTTTTATCAGGGACCACACCTTTACAACCTCAGAGCATCAGTCCCTTAAATGAGGGTGGTCTCACAAAAGTAATACAATGTATGTTGTATTTTTTGGATTTTTTGGACCTGTCAATGCAAATGTGCACAGGCTCCCAACTTTGGCTAAACTATTTATTTAATTGTTTTTATTATTTTTATTGTGGTTAGTAATAGGCCGAGTGTGTGGGGGAGTACTCGTGTGTTATATCCCCATATAGAGAGACAAAGGGGGCTTACCTGAATTCCCCTTTGCGCTTAACCCCACTGAATAGATGTTGGAGCTCCATGTGAGTCCGTTGGAACGCACGCCAGCCATATAGGACAGCAGTGCGTTCCAGCGATTGGTGCGCGTGCGCGCGCCGTACTGCTCGCGGCGCGCGCGCCGTATTGCGCGCGCCCCGCATTCGCGACGTACTGCGCGCTGCGCACCCTGTCAGTGGATCGTCTCCCTATGAGCAGAGGGGAGACAACCTGCTCCAGGCTCTGCAACATATGGGCTGTGACGTCACTGCGACTCTATGGTGGCAAAGTGTTAAAGATGGTGGACCTCGATGTCTGCCCTCTAGTGGTGGAGGGTGCAGAGGACACTTGTACTCCATACTAGTGGGACCCTGAGGGGAAATTACCTCGATGGCCACCCTCTAGTGGTTGGAGGGTGGAAAGGCAATATTAGAAACTCATTGGTTTTCCAGATAGGTGCTTTTGGCCAAAATCCACAGGAGCTTAAATGGGGCTGCGTACAAAGGGAGATACAATTGAAGCACTGTGTCAATAGTAATGTGCATATCTGTGCCCATGCACGGACACCCACATCTCACAAGGTGGTTGACATAGGGGGGACTGCAGACCATCAAGACATCTACATAATAACAAGATGCAACATACAAATAAATAATGACAAAAAATCCCTCAATGGTGTTACATTAGTACCCAACATAGTGTTTGCTGTTTTATATCTATGGCTACTATAGATAAAATTATTTAACATAATATGGTGTTAATTAACTTACTAAATCTATCTACTCATACTAGTATATTAATGTTTAATTACGTTTGTGATGTATAATCATATGCATCAGAAACGAAAGGGGGAAGAAGCCCTAGTGGTGGGGGACAAGAAGTGCATGAAGGATGTACTGTGATAGTGGGTGGACTTGAATCAGGTCGACCTCTTTCATTGTTGTCCCACTGGTATACAGATACTCATGTCACAGTGTGCAGTTCGATCTCTTCGTTTAACCCATTCGGGACCATACTGCCCAGGGTGAAGATCCAGTAGGCCTCTCTTTTACAGAGGATCTGGTATTTCTTCCCACTGTCCAAACCGTTTTGGATGGCTTCTATGCCAAACACTTTTAGGCCCTCCACTTCACTACCATGGGCTTCTTTAAAGTGTTTTGGTATAGAGCCTTTGTCTTTTTTAGTTAGAATACTACTCCTGTGCTCGTTCATCCTAGTTCTCAATTGACGTGATGTACGTCCCACATATAGTAGGCCACAAGGGCATATAATGCCGTATATCACAAAGGCAATTCCGCAATTGATGAACTGTTTAATCGTGTGGCGTCTTCCATCCACCCCGATGACATCTTTTTTCCTGTGTTGCATATGTGAGCAATTGCCACATGTGTTTACACCACATTTGTAGCTTCCTTTTTGATCAAAGATTGTGGTCCAGGGACTTTCCAATCCTTTGTTTTTGTTGATGTTTTTCTTCACCCTGCTTGGGGCAACCATACTTCTTAGATCCTTGGGTCTTCTGAATACCAGATTGGGATGGGGGGGGATACAGGTCTTTAGAAACGGATCAGCTGCCAGGATTTTCCAGTTTCTTTTGAAGATTTTCTGAATGGTTGGGGCTCTGTTATTGTATCTAGTGCAAAAACGTACCGTCTGGGTTTCATTCTCCATGTGTTTTACGGTTTTTTCACCTGTTGTCCCATCTTTCTCATAGAGCTGGAAATATTTTTGAAATGCTTCCTCAATATGTAATTCACCGTACCCTTTTTCCTTGAATTTTTCTCTTAGAATGATGCTTTGTGCTTCGTAATCTTCCTTCTGAGTGCAAGTTCGTTTAAGACGACAGAACTGTCCAAATGGTACATTTTTGATCCATCTTGGATGGTGCTGACTTGAGGCGTGTAAATATGAATTTCCTGCGCTTGGTTTGAAATGGGTCTTAGAGAGTATCTTACCGTTCTCTTCTGCCCTTAACTCCAGATCTAGAAATATCAGTGACTCTTGGTCCACTACATGTGTGAATGAAATTCCGAATGGGTTGTTGTCACAATGTGTCAGGAAACCATCCAACTCTTTGTCGCTGCCATTCCATATAATTAGAATGTCATCTATGTAGCGGGAGTATAATATCAGATTCTTTGCAAATGGGTTGTTGGCCCATATGTATTTGGACTCCCAGTACCCCATAAATAGGTTTGCGTAGCTGGGAGCAAACCTAGCCCCCATGGCAGTACCTCTTATCTGTCTGTAAAAGCAATCTAGGAAGGAGAAGTAATTGTGGGTGAGGGTGAACTCAATACAGTCCCGGATGAATTGTGATTGGCGTGAATTGAATTGATGTGCTTCTGCCAGATAATATTCTATGGCTCTTAGCCCAAATTCATGTTGTATACATGTGTACAGAGATACCACATCCAGTGATAGCCACCTGTAACCTCTTTCCCACTTGTATGAAGTAAGGATTTCCAGGGCGTGTCCTGAATCCTTAATGAAGGATGGTAGATTGATCACTAGACTTTGCAAGAAGAAGTCTAGATATCATCCCAAATTGCTCGATAGGCTATCAATTCCTGCAACAATCGGTCGACCCGGTGGCCTCTCTAAACTCTTGTGAATCTTTGGTATATGATAAAAGTGTGGGACTACTGGGTGTTTGGAATACAGGAATTTGAATTCACTTTTTGTCAGGATCTTATCTAGTATAGCTCTTTCTAGGAGTTTCTTAAGATCCTTATTGTATGCAGTTGTCGGGTCCCATAGTAGTCTCTCATAGGTGGTTTTATCTTCAATCAATCTATAAGCTTCTTCCAAATACTGTTCTCTATCTTGAATAACAAGACCACCACCCTTATCGGCCTTTCTTATTATAATGTCTGAGTTGTTTTTCAGGCTGTTTAGTGGTGCTTCGAGGTCTATGGTAGAGTTCTTTTTGCCTTTCTGGCTACTTTTTCCACAGACTTTTTTGAATTCTTTCAGGACAACCTCATAGAAAGTAGATATGAAGTTGCCCTTATTCCAGTAGGGATAGAAGCTTGACTTGGCCCTAAAGTTTGTATCAATTATAGGCTCTTCTCCTGTTGTAACAAGAGGTTCGTTTTGAGACCCCCCAGTTCCTTCATTGTACAGTTCTTCCAATATTTCTAGTATATCTTCCTCCAGTGGCTCTTCTTCATATAATGTGGTAGTGTCATCCAGAGGCTCACTCGGTATGCCATTAATTTCTTTGAGCTTAAAGAACCGCTTCACCGTAAGGTTGCGTATGAATTTGTTGAGATCAATAAATAATTCAAAAAGGTTTGGGGCACACTCTGGTGCAAAATTAAGACCTCTTCTCAACAGTTTCAATTCATCCTCAGTGAGGACACATTTTGACAGATTGAATATTTTAATAGTAGAGTGATTTTCTACTTCTTCAGTTCTCTTCCTGGATTTCTTCCCTCCCCTTTGTCCCCTTCTCGTAGGTTTCTCATTCTCCGAGTGTTTGGGGGGGAGGGGGTGGGCCTTGCTGTTGCATTTTTCTGAGCTGCGGGTCTTGTCCACCCCGCAGCTCCCTTGCCAAAAAAAGGAGAGGTGTTGGCATCTTTTTTGGCTATTGTTGCTATTTTGGATTTGCATCCTCCTATAGTGCCCTCGCTGGTAGGCTCTATTTGGGTTTCTTGGGGTACAGGTTCTAGTTGGGACAGCTCTGCCACATTTAGATTTTCTTCATGTTGTGGGCGATTATCAATTTCTGTTGGGGTGTTTGTTTTAGCTATTCTTTCATTAGTACGCGCCATATTCGCATTAGTCACCCCTTGGGCCTCCTTATATACCCAAGGTGGAGGAAAGCGATCCTGTATAGGTGGTCTGACGGGTTCACTATGGGAGATGTCTCCATTGTTTCTATTCCTAATATTGGTGTTTCTATATTTGGTTTTTAGTCTATTTTTATACTGTTGTATTGTCCTGTTCTCATGTCTATTATTTTTATTTTTATTATTTTTGTTCTTATTTTCATTGGTGCTAGTGGGACGATTGTCGATATTTCGTACTGAGTGGTCTGATTGTGGGTGATTTGTGGAGGGGCTGGCGCCTCTATGTGTTCTTTCTTCTGAAGGAGGCATGTTCTGCTCTCTCCTCCAGTTGAATTCACATCCTGATAAATAGTCTTGTCTGTCTCTTTCAAATTTCCCTGACTTCCGAATAATCATTTCTGATTCAAATTCCATGATTTGCTCATTAATATTTGTATCCCATTCTGAGAACCCTTCTATTTCAATAAATGCGGCTAGCTCATCCTGTACATTGCTAATATCAGTTTTTATATTTTCCATATTTCTTTCTCTTTGTTTCATGATCATTTCTAACCATGTTTTATTATACTGACGCATTTTTATAACCCATTCCTGATGTAAATCATCGTCTAGAAAGTTGACCAGTTTGTTAATCCTTAACCCTCTGGGGATTCTGTTGACTTCTAGATATTTTTGTAGCAAAATAATGTCCCACCATTGTGTCATTTCATCTTCTAACAGATGTTTTAACCTATAGAATGCAGATATCATCTTTTCTTCCCTAACCGATATACTGTCAGTGTCCGTGTTCGTATCCTGTTCCTCTGGTTGTTGTTCATAATTGTCAATGCTGTTTAGGAAGCCTTTGGCTAGTGAAGCTCTTCTTAGTTGTCTTTCCTCTATGGACAGTACCATAATTAGTTTGGATCACAATTCATATATCTCTTTTCGACCCTTGGTACACACTTGCACTAATCCCACATAGTTCCAAATATCTGGCAGCTGGAGTTCCCAAACGGAAAAAAAATAGCAAATGTACAAGAACAAGTCTCCTGCGCTCTGATATTTTATAGGGAAAACTATGCAGTGGTGCGGTTCAATTGGAAGTTATCATCTAGAGTCTTGCAGCCCTCCTCAGAATCGTGGGTATTCATGAAACTATAAAAGAGAAGAAAAAGAGCGGAGGGCGCACTGACCTCGTGTGATACTGATAAAAAATATTTATTCCAATAATAAAATCAATGGTTATACTCACAAAATTGGAGTTAAAAACAGGCTTTAAAAATGAATACAGCAGATATCCAGCATCGTCAGTGGAACACGAATAATCGTTTGAACCAATCGGTAGAAGTAAAAGCTGACGCGTTTCGGGGGCGTACCCCTTTCCTCAGAGCTGACGTGGTCTGCAGTGCTCCCTCGCCGTGGTGGTAATGGGACTAAATATACATACACACACACAAATGCACATAGCCACACGCCCACAAATGGGCAGGTAGACCTATGGTGATAGGTCACTGTCAGGGAGTACTCCTCCCAGATAGGGGGGGGGGGAGGGGGAGGGGCCGTTTTATCAGGGACCACACCTTTACAACCTCAGAGCATCAGTCCCTTAAATGAGGGTGGTCTCACAAAAGTAATACAATGTATGTTGTATTTTTTGGATTTTTTGTACTGTGATAGTGGGTGGACTTGAATCAGGTCGACCTCTTTCATTGTTGTCCCACTGGTATACAGATACTCATGTCACAGTGTGCAGTTCGATCTCTTCGTTTAACCCATTCGGGACCATACTGCCCAGGGTGAAGATCCAGTAGTCCCATTACCACCACGGCGAGGGAGCACTGCAGACCACGTCAGCTCTGAGGAAAGGGGTACGCCCCCGAAACGCGTCAGCTTTTACTTCTACCGATTGGTTCAAACGATTATTCGTGTTCCACTGACGATGCTGGATATCTGCTGTATTCATTTTTAAAGCCTGTTTTTAACTCCAATTTTGTGAGTATAACCATTGATTTTATTATTGGAATAAATATTTTTTATCAGTATCACACGAGGTCAGTGCGCCCTCCGCTCTTTTTCTTCCCAACTCCAATAGCAGCCACAGCGGGCTGAACTATCGCCCCTGCTGAAGTAAAGGAGGCTTAAGTAATGTTTCCAAGCGTTTATCAACCGGATCCTTAAACACCTGTAAGTTTTCTACAGGACAAGTTAAAGATCTGTTCACACAGGAGATGGCTGCGTCCACCGCCGGGGGCGCCCACCTTTTGGAGAATTTCTCCTCCATAGGATATAAAACAGAGAATTTTTTAGGTGGTAAAAAGACTCTATCTGGCTTGATCCAATCCTGAAATATGACATCCTCGAGTAGAGGATGGACCGGAAAAACTGTGTTGCTTTGAGGCGCTCTTAATGAGCCTAAAGCTGAAACTGCCGATACTTGAGGTTCTGGTACGGGTAACTTAAATGCCTCATGGACCATGTCCGTTAAGGCTTGAACCCACAAACCTTCCCCTTGGGAGGTTGAACCAGACTCCTCAGTATCCGGATCCTCGATCTCTGAACCACCCTGGTCCAAAACGTCAGGATTATTCAATTCCCCTAGGGAAAGGATCTCTGAGTCTGAGGGTTCCTGCTCGGGTGACGGAGACCTAGTCCGCTTTCTACCCGATATAGCCTTAGCTATCCTTTTTGCCATTCTTTTCTCTAGTTCTCCTAAAGAAACAGCAAGCACCCTCTCAGTGACAAAGCCGGGGTTGGACTGAACTGGACCAGCCCCAGCACCAGATCCCCCAGGTCCCATCAAGGCGTGCCCTGATATGTCCTGTGGGGAGAGCAGCGGCATAGCCGTGTCTGAGCCCTCGGATTTTGCGGGGGAATCCCCACCCTTTGTACCCTCTGACCCAGAAGCCATGGTACAATACAGAGGTACACCTGCTATCACCCAGCCACAGACGTAGCTAAGGTGATCTGTCGGTTTGGGAACGATAGAGACTAACGCCCAAACTGAGAAGGGAGATCAGAAGTTCTTTACCTTTTTCTTCTTCTTTTTTTTTTTTGAAGAGGAAAAGAAAAATACTCTGTCTCCTAATAAGTATTGCCAATAGCCATCTGCTGAAAAAAAGGAAAAGAAGACCTATCTATAGGTTTGACAGTCTATTCTTTAGAAAAAGACTGCAATCTTTCCTTCCGCCACCGGGTGCCCTCAGCGCGCTCCGCTCTGTGTCCTCCTCTCCTCTAGCTCAGGACGAAACTGAGACCTTTGGCAGATAGTGGAAGGGCCTCCCCTTCCTTTATTGCGATTCGCCGCCCACAGGGACGCGCCCCCACCACAGCCAATGGCGCGAAAATCGTGCATATCTCGGGCACACGCACGCGCGCCCCGTCGGCGGGGGCCATCGCACATGGAGGAGAACGGAGCTGCGCAGCACCCAGGCAGGTAAGCCCTCAGGTAGGTCACAGACCTCCTCTTTAGCATGAGAAAAACGGCTCCCCTTTTTACAGAGATCCCACACCTAGCGCCAGCAGCCCCAGCTATTACAGCAACACTTAACAGGGAGGTCACATATCCCTGGGGGAAAAACATCGAATCATCCTGTCTCTGCCATAGACATAGTGATTCCTTGCCAATGCAGAGCATACCCAGGCATGTCCCCCTGTGCACTTCCCCTCCAGGGAACCTGCCAAGAACCAAGTTCCGCAAGCTCCCCAATACTTACCTGCTCCATGCCGCAGGACTTTTGCACAGCAAGAGGTCCAATCTTCCCCCATCTCCGTGGGTGGCGTCTAGACCTTCAGGCCCTGGGTTCCTATGAAGGAGCCACTGTCCTGGGCCCATATAGCACCCTGGCAAACAGGAGCTTTAGGTACCCAAGGTTCTAAGTCCTGGGCCCAGGGTCCAGCTCTCTAAAAAGAGAAGCGTTATGGGCAACACCCCATGGCTTTGGGGTCCGAATACTGTCCACTTTAGCACTGAGGCCTTTGGACAGATCCGGTTAGCCTGCCCTGATCCCAAGGATGTGGAGGCAAAGCTAAACCATGACCAACACCTAAGACACTGGCGAAAAAACTGAGGTACTCCTCCTATGGGAGGGGGTTATATAGGGAGGGGCACTTCCTGTTTGAGATTGCCAGTGTCCATCACCTGAAGGTACTCCATATAACCCACATAGTAATGAATATGCCGCTCTGTGTCCCGTGATGTACGAGAAAGAAATGGTACCACCATCTGTCTGGATTTAGCAGGCAGGGTCGGATAGGAGAGCAGCAGGTGTCAGCGGACATGTCATAGGAGAGACTGCAAGGTCCGATCAGGTCTGCCTGAAAAACTGACAGGTGGACCTGATCGAACACCCCGTGTGAAAGGGCCCCCTAATGCAACCATTTATATCCACTTCTGTGCAATGGAAAAGAACCCCACATGTCTTTCTATGCAATATAATCAGTAAATGCCACTCACAGGATCCTGGGGGTCCGGCATGGTGTAGAAGGGTCTCACAGCCAATGGGTACTTGTCCAGAATGTAGAAATCTGTATCATACTGGGAGAAGGAGAGACACTGTGAGTAAGGAGTCTATCACATGTTTAATCACATCCCCCTGTCCTGTTATCATATCATCTCCTAGCCTGCATTACAATACACATACAAGTCACATTATTGGTTCGCCTATCTGCAGTATAAAGGGTTGATTTAAACCATGGGTCTTCAAACTACGGCCCTCTAGTTGTTCAGGAACTACAATTCCCATCATGCCTAGTCATGTCTGTGAATGTCAGAGTTTTGCAATTCCTAATGGGATGTGTAGTCCTGCAACAGCTGGAGGGCCGTAGTTTGAAGATTTGCACCCTCCTTAAAGGGGTTGTAAAGGAAATTATTTTTTTTTCATAATAAGCATCCTTTACCTGCAGACATTCCCTCTTTTCACTTCTTCATTGTTCGTTTTTGCTCAGAAGTTGCTCTATTTCTTCTCTGTTCTGTTCACTTCCTGCTTATCTGACTGTTACTCACCACCGTGAAGGGAGGCTTTACTGCGGTGGTCAGTAACGTGCTCACCCCCTCCTGGGAACTACATCTGTGCGGCAGGACGCTCTCTACGTGTTAGGCCTCGTACACACGATAGGTTAACCAGAGGACAACGGTCTGAAGGACCGTTTCCATCCGTCAAAACCGATCGTGTGTGGGCCCCATAGGTTATTTATCCATAGGTTAAAAAAAAGCCAACTTGCTTTAAAATTAACCGATGGATTCCTAACCGATAGGTCAAAACCGATCGTTAGTAGGCACGTCCATCGGTTAAAAATCCACGCATGCTCAGAATCAAGTCGACGCATGCTTGGAAGCATTGAACTTCGTTTTTTTCAGCACGTCGTTGTGTTTTACGTCACCGCGTTCTGACCCGATCGTTATTTTAACCTATGGTGTGCAGTCGTGACGGACCATCAGTCAGCTTCATCGGATAACCTATGACAACGGTTCTTCAGACCGTTGTCCTCTGGTTAACCTATCGTGTGTACGAGGCTTTAGAGACTTCAAGGAGGTGTGAATTACTGGGCGTGCCGCAATTCATACTGGGAAATGTAGTTCTTACATGAACGTGCGCCGCAAACCAGGAAGTGAACGAGAGAACAGAAACTAGAATGCCGGAGGTGATATAGATGAAGGAATTTAATAGGTATTTACTCGTTTTTTAACAGAATCATTACACTATTCTCTCTGTCAACCTTGCAGACATTAATTTTAGGCAACATTTTTTTCCCTTTACAACTCCTTTAATAAGGATGAGCTCCAGCGTGTTCGCATAGTACACGTGCAGAGTCCGCCACAAAGTCTGCACGGCGCTGCACTAATCACAGCCAGGGAGACATTTCCCAATCTCTGCAGCCGAGCATCGGGACAGAGTCTCCCTGGCTGTGATTAGCGCACTTCCTGGCGTACTCTGCACGTGTACTATGCGAACACGCTGGAGCTCATCCTTAGTGATAAACAGATTGGGCAGCTGCCAATGTTCCCGTAGGCCCCTTTCACACTACCGTGACTTTGCGTGATTTTTCAGAAATTTCAGGGAATGCCTGTGTAAACTTGAGGTCTATGGACCGTAACTCGTGCTAAGTGATGATATGATAATATTATAAACACTGAATGTCTATATCAAAAAAACACCAAGTGACAGAAGTGTAAAACATAAAAGAGAGGGGGGACTGATTCATAAGAAAAAAAGTCCAAATAAATGGTGAAAAAACTTGATTGATGTACACGACTGAGTAAAAAATCTCAGATCAACGGTCATTAACACTGGAACGTGATGCACACTTGTGGAATACCCGCCACCAATATTGCAGAGGCTTATCAGATTAATTGAACCCTAATGAGCCTAGGCCCAAAGGGTCAATAAAGCTGAGTGTATACAATGGGTGTGACAGAGTAGGACCAGATCTTCATACGGCAAGAAACAGCAAATCCACCAATCAAAAGGGATGGCTAATGCTTGAAGATGGTAACCCCCAAACGGTCAAACCATAAAACCGATGTGTTGGAGAAGAGTGAAACAGGAGAAACACATAGCGTAATACCACCGTAAGGCAATGAGCATTTAATAATGGTTAGAAACACTTACATGGAAGTGGAAGAAAAGAACATTCTGATTAAAATGTGTGTGGCAGCGGTGGGGCGACTTCACTGCTGCCACGCACATTTTGATCAGAATGTTCTTTTCTTCCACTTCCATGTAAGTGTTTCTAACCATTATTAAATGCTCATTGCCTTACGGTGGTATTACGCTATGTGTTTCTCCTGTTTCACTCTTCTCCAACACATCGGTTTTATGGTTTGACCGTTTGGGGGTTACCATCTTCAAGTATTAGCCATCTCCCTTTTGATTGGTGGATTTGCTGTTTCTTGCCGTATGAAGATCTGGTCCTACTCTGTCACACCCATTGTATACACTCAGATTTATTGACCCTCTGGGCGTAGGCTCATTAGGGTTCAATTAATCTGGTAAGCCTCTGCAATATTGGTGGCGGGTATTCCACAAGTGTGCATCACGTTACAGTGTTAATGACCGTTGATCTGAGATTATTTACCCAGTCGTGTACAATCAATTTTTTTCCACCATTTATTTGAACTTTTTTTTCTTATATGAATCAGTCCCCCCTCTCTTTTTTGTTTTACACTTCTGTCACTTGGTGTTTTTTTGATACAGACATTCAGTGTTAATAATATCATATCATCACTTAGCACTACAATTTGCATGTTTTGTTTATCTTCCTTTGTCCACTGGTTTTTGTAGCTGCTCACCCATTAGATAGCGCGGATTTATTTTGTTTTGTATGGACCTTTCACATTGAGGCATTTTTCATGCGGTACAGCGCTAAAAATAGCGCTGCTATACCGCATGAAAAAAACCTGCCCTGTAGTGTTCAATGTGAAAGCCCGAAGGCTTTCACACTGAAGCGGTGCGCTAGCAGGAGCGCTCCAAAAGTCCTGCTGGCCGCATCTTTACTGCGGTATAGGAGCGGTGTGTTCACCAGTACCATACCGCGCCTTCCCATTGAAATCAATGGGAAACCGCGGTAATACCGCCCGCAACGCGGGTGGTATTAACCCTTTTTCGGCCGCTAGCGGGGGTTAAAACCTCACCGCTAGCGCCCCAATTTAGAGGTAAAAACGACGGTATAGCGGCGCTACAAATAGCGCGGCTATACCGTCACCGCGGCTCCACCGCCCAATGTGAAAGCAGCCTAACTCGCATGAAAGTCGGACCAAAAGTAGTACAGGGACTACTTTGAAGTCGGCACGTCTTGAAGTCGCACATATATGAATGGTTATTAGAAATCATGGGGAACGACTTGTCATGCGACTTTGCAGTCCCAAGTCGCACAAGTGTGAAAGGGACCTTTTTGCTGTATACAGTACAAACACATGGGAAGTCTTCAGCTGTCTTGCCCAGATCTCCCATGTGCTGCTGTACCAGTGGGAAGAGCAAGGTGGCTTCCAGGAGAAAGCTGGTTCTTTAGTGCTATGTACAATACAATTCTTTTTACAGTTGTACCTACAGGTAAGCCTATAATAAGGCATAATACCCTACAGGTACTGTGAATATCTCCTAAAGTTGCACTGTTTAGAAGATATCCACACTGCATGCAGCTGGTGAGGTCACCGGTGCATGCACTCCAATGGGACAGCATACCCATGCCGTCCCTTCAGAGCTCTGTGCTGTGGTTCGTGACTCCCATGCATGATGTCATCGTGCATGGGAGCCAATGCAGACAGCTGGAGGACACGAACCCGGAAGGAAGACTGGGTGAAGATGGAAGTGCATTCACCTGTGACAGCGCACCACAGGAAGGCTTCGTTCTGAGGTATTTCATAAGGTGCTAGTATGCGATGCATACTAGCACATTATGCAATTGTCTTACAGGGTTTAAAAAAATAAAATAAAAATGCTTTAAATGTCAGAACTCGCAGCTGGCTGTATGCGACTTAATATGTTCAAACCTGGAACACATCAAATGAACATCAGAGAAAAGTCAGAAAATGTTTTAACTTGATGCAAAGCATCAGCACAACAGCCAGGCAATCTTTTCAGAAGGAAATACCAGCAATGGCACATTTCTCTCATGACAGCTTTTCTTTAAGGGCCAGTTCACACCAGATGCAGTTCCGTGCGCTTTTTTCTGCACAAAATGCATGCAGTGTTTTCCATGTATTCCAATGGCTCTAGTTCACACTATGCAGCCAGTGCAGAAACTGACCGGAAACTGATTGCATGGTGTGAACTAGTGCCATTGGAATACATGGAAAACACTGTGCATGCATTTTTTAGTGCAGGAAAAAAATCAAACGCCCAGAACTGCATCTGGTGTGAACTGGCCATAAAGCTGAATTCCAGGTATGGAAATTTTTACCTAGTTCCATTGATCCAGCTTGGACCAATGTAAGTATGTATGTGCCACACCTGTGGGATCCCCCTTGAAGCCGACAATCACTGTAGTTCAGCATGGCTACAATAGCGTTTGCTGCTAGCTTCTGGGCTCCATGCCAAGCAACTGCTTTTATACCTACTGAACACAGGGGGCCACTTGCAAAAGGTGACATTCAGAGAACACATTACTTTTATCAATGAACGCAGAGTGTAATCTGTTTGGACAAGGTGGACATCATCACCCACCTCATCCAATCCGAGGATGCTTTGCATTCAGTGTTCCCTGAATAGAGCCTATGGCAAGTGAGTGACCTTCTGTGTTCACAATGTAGCAGCTTAGCCTGGGATCCGGAAGCTAGAGAAAATCATTGTAGTGTCTACTACAGTGATTATTAGCTTCAACTGGGATCCCACAGGTATACATTGGTCCAAGCTGATATAATGTAAACATTACCATACCTGGAATTTATCTTTAAGGCTGATTTCACACTGGTTTTTCTTCCGATTTTGTGTTAAAAAAAATAAAAATAAAAATGGAACAAAAACACCTGACCATTAAGGCTGCATTCACACCTAATCGCGGTGTTTTGTCCCGCGAATTGCGTTTGGTACCGCGATTTGCAGCGAGAAAACACCGCGATTTTAACCCCCATTAATCCCCAGGTCCACATCTCCTATGCCGAACGCCGAAGCCGCCTGAAAAAAAAGGGTCCGGGACTTGTTTTGAGCTTCAGGCGTTCGGCGTGGAGATGTGAACCATCTCCATAGAGGGCAATGGTATTTCTCCCCTCCAGCGTATCGAGCGTAAATACGCCTAGGTGTGAATGGAGCCCAAGTCCTATAGGACTTCTTACACTGGTCAGTTGTGGGTTCATTGTGTTTTTTAAAGTCATGCAAGCTGCCTTTATGGTGCACATTTGGTGTGGCAAACAAAAATGCACCTCCCCATTCAAATGAATGAAAAACGCATAAAAGATGCAGCAAAAACACATCAAAAACGCAGTCGCAGACGCACTTTTGATGCTTTTTACATGTATTTTCACAGGTGCAATACACCAACACGGTAAAAACACACATATGTTTTTACCAAAAAGCCCTGTGAAAGAAGGCTTAGTGATCCCACGCTACCCCAGTCTATAGTAACATTACCTTTTCCTTGACCAACCGTCCCAAAAGCTTCTCATTAGGGGTGCTGAAAAACAAAAAAAAGATGAGTGTTTATATATTATGTATCACAAACACACATTTACAGGCTCAGTAACACAGTGCTAGGAGGAATTATTAAATGCAATGTAACAAAACACATTTAATATTTCAGTTTTATTGGCCACGTCAGACTGAGAATCTTAGAGACTAAAGGAGATGCATGGGGTATGTAAAAAACATTTAAATGACAATCATTAAGACAATGTCACCTTGCCTGTAAAGGAACCCCTTGACCCCCTTATACTCACCTTACTTGCATTCCTCCACAGCTCCTTGTTCCTTATAGTTGGCACAGAGATTGCCTGTATTGATAATCCATGGTAGTGGTAATGTCACTCCACTGGTCATATGACAGTGCTTGGGTCTAGGTCTCATCATAGGGAAACAGGCCACATGTGCTTTTGTACTTAGGAAGTGCTGGGTATTCTTGCTAGCTATGAAGGACCAGGGAGCTGTGTATAGTTCACTGCTCTGGCTCTGAGGAAGAGGGTCCTTCCTTGAAACGCGTAAGCCGTTTGCGATGCCATCTAGTCCCCCCCAACATCCGGTCCAGGTTGCAGGTGTCTAGAGAGAAGGCTCCATTTGCCGGTCTATTGACAAGCCTTTTTATTGTGTTTATTTGTGAGTATGACTACTGCTGTTACACCAATACATTTTATCTTTGGTAATGCACAAGGTCGGTGCACCCTCCTTTCTTCTTTAGTTCTAAGGATACCCATTTTTCTGAAGAGGGCAGCAAGATCATTGACATTCCATATTTTATCCAATGGGTTGGCTACACCACCTACCTATAGACCAAGTCCCCAAGTGCAGAAGATTGTGTTGAGCTGTGTGGGAATGCAGGTAGGGTGGGTATATTGGGGTTAGAGGGTACCTTCTAGAGACATATAGCAAGGGCATTTATGGGCAAGGTGACAGTGCCTCTTTAGGTGCACCTGTTGCTTTGGTAAAGCACAGATTTACTTTAAAAGTGGAGGTTCACCCTAAAACAATTTTCTAACATTACATCCAGCATACTGCCGACACGAACAGTATATGCTGGTATTTGTTTTTCCCTCCGTACATACTGTTATATTGTCATTTTCCCCCCGGCTTCCGGGTTCTGATTCCCGCGGGACTGGGCGTTCCGATTCAGGAGGTAGATGATTGACATCTGGTGAAAAACTTCCCAAGGCGCATAAAGTGCGTCACCAGTTTTCTGTAAATAGCCGACCTGCGAGACGACTCTATACGGCACCTGCCGTGTAGAGCTAACTGCGCAGGCGCCATATAGAGCCGACTCGCAGGTCGGCTATTTACGGAAAACTGGTGACGCGCCTTGGGAAGTTTTTCACCAGACGTCAATCATCTACCTCCTGAATAGGAACGCCCAGTCCCGCGGGAATCAGAACCCGGAAGCCGAGGGGAAAAAGACAATATAACGGTATGTACGGAGAAAAAAAAAAAAATACCAGCATATACTGTTCATGTCGGCAGTATGCTGGATGTAATGTTAGAAAATTGTTTTTAGGGTGAACCCCCGCTTTAAGTTCGGATGATACAAGTGTGCATGCTCATGCACCAATGATTTGTGTCTGATCATAGCCACAGATCTGAATACCGTCTACTGTACATAGCTAGATACAGGGTTGTAACAGATATATAACTTAAGGGGGAAAAAAATAATTACTTTAATTTAGTTCAATTTATATAAAATTGCTTATGTTGTTCTTCACAAGTTGCTACAAGAAAGCAGGGACTTTAAATTCCAAAGTGAAATGTCTGCCCAAGGTAACGGGTGTTTGTGTTATCAATAAAGGAAAGTGACTGCATTTCAATGACATCACATGTCATCTAATGTTATCTCTGCGATCAAGCTGATAGGTGGGTGAAATGTGTTAGGGCGGGGTTGCAGTATGCAAAAGTCGTTGGAGTGTGGTGGTTTCCTTCATTTATCTCACAGAATGTTAAAAGGCTCTTTCTGCAGAGGGTGGAGGATTTGCTAAGACCTTGGAGAAGTGGCATACTTTTTTTTACATCGAGTTTTGTGTGATGACAACTGGGCAAGTTTTTGGGTGAACAAGTGGAACAATCAACATTGTGATTTAATCAAAAGTGTAAGCGAAAAATTAGGGTTTTAGTATTTTTCATTAACAGTACACACCTAAGATCCTCTTCATCCCCCATCTCCACACCGGCCTCCCGCAGCATTGCCAGCCCCTCGCGGTATTCCAGGCGGAGCGTGGGCTCCAGAAATTTGAACGGCTCACTAGGGAACTGTCGGCACACAGTCTGGATTTCTGTCTGAAATCTGGAAAAAAATAAAAATAAAATCAGGAAAACTGTGAATTAACAATGCATACTATTTTTACAAACAGTGAGATGGCACAGTTTACAGCACAATTGTTCTATCAGTGTTAGGATTTTTTTTCCCACTAGAGGGCGATCTCATACAGGCAGCTACTCAAGGGAAAACGGTGGTTATAGACCTAAAGATGATCGTATCTCATCAATGGTTTGTATTATGTAAGGTATGAAAGATTTTCTCCATAAGATTAATATTGTTTATTCTTACTTTCAATTGGGGTACTGATGGGGATTTCCAATGATAAGCAATCAGCCAATGTCTGGAAACACATATTGGTTCCCACATTCTAAACACATAAAAATGTATTGCCTATTACATTGTTATTGTCTTTGGATGTTGGTCAATCTTAGCATTGCAATTCCAATATTTAGTATAACATTCTGTCATATTTTCTCTTGTATATTGCATTTTTCTTGATATAAAATACCACTGTTTGTATCGTTATTTTGTACCTAATAAAAAAGTTTGTAAACAAAAAAAAAAAAAAAGATAATAATATCCTTGTATCGGGTCGGGAGTTGGGATATTCAGGAAGTCTGTCCTCAGCCCCCCTTTACAGCACAATTCCTTTGTTATATCAGTGTCCACAGTCTCCCCTTTACATCACAGTCCCCCCTTTACATCACAGTCCCCCCCCTTTACATCACAGTCTGACAGTGTCCTCAGTTCCTCTTCACATCAGAGCCCCCCATAACATTATTGTAACAGGGACTGCTCTGTAAAGGGGGCACTGCAATGTAATATAAAGGGGGCACTGCAATGTAATGTAAAGGGGGCACTGCAATGTAATGTAAAGGGGGCACTGCAATGTAAAGGAGACTGCACTATAAAGGGGGCACTGTGATATAAAGGGAGGTGCGCTGTGATGTAAAGGGGCACTGTGATGTAAAGGGGCACAGTAATTATTACAGTGCAGTCCCTTTTATATTACAGTGCCTCTAGCAATTACAGTCTACTCCATCACAGTATCCCTGCAGTCTGCCGCCACCCCCCCTCCCCCTCTCTAACATCATACTTCCCCATTCCAAGCTCTGCCTCCCCTGCCAAAGAAGCAGGGCAGAGGCTGTTATCAGACCACGTATCCTCTCCTGGCTCCCTTGCCTGCCCCCTCCAACGTCATCCTATCAGCAGGGCAGGGGGTGGAAAGAGCTCTCTATTCTGATCTGCAGCTCCTCGCACCCCCTCCCCTACTGAAAGGATGACATCATAGGCTGGGCAGGCAGAGGAACCGGGAGAGGACACATGGGCTGGGCAGCACAGCTGGTGGGGAGCGGCAACCGCAGTCTGTGATAGCCCTGTGCGGACTGTGGTCGCCGCGCCGCTTACCATCTGCTGTGCAGCCCAGTCATCAACAGGCCGCGGCCCGGGGGTTGGGGACCCCTGCTCTACACAATGCAGGCAGATCCTGTCTGGTGGGAGGGGCTGGCAGGATGCTGTACATAGCTTCCTGAAAACATCACAGCACTCTTCCTCATTCCTCCTCTCCAGAACCCTCAGCCCTGATAGAAGCACTTGTGAGGAGTTATACAATATCAAAATGCCTTGATGGGTGGGTGTCAGTCTGGAGGAGTGAGTGTCCCTAGGTGGACGGCTCTTAGTAACACCCATATGGGATGCTGAACCACCATGATGGAAAGAGCTGAAAGCCAATAAATGAAATGGGTGGGGACAGGGACAGTCAAACTGGGGAGGAAAGATTTAATTCAGTGGTCCTCAACTCCTGTCCTCAGGACCCACTAACAGGCCAGATTTTAAGTATTACTTTGGGGAGATGCAGACTAGAATACTGCAATCACTGAGCAGCAAATGTTATCACATGTCATGTATTTCAGTTATCTTGCAAACCTGGCCTGTTAGTGGGTCCTGAGGACAGGAGTTGAGAACCACCGATTTAGATGATGCCAGGAAATGAGGCGGACTCTAACTTGCTGCAACTTCTAGTGCACATTGTGAGAAGCCAACAGTATGCAGGAGCTAATACAACCAAGGGTAAGGCTGGAGTTCAGGTTTACCATCATACATGGGGGTGGTTTATGCCCCGAGTTGAGATCTTGATAGCAAGATAAAAGTAAGAGGCACAAGGGAGACTTTTCTAGACAAAATGTAATAGGAGGCAATATGAAAAAAAAAAAAAAAAACACATTTCCTCCATTTCCTGTGCACCTCTTCAGCACAACATTGTTTTGCATTACCTCTCCTGCAGTCCCTTGAATATCTGCACCAGGGTGTCAGCGATCTCATCCACCACCTCGTGGTAGTGATAGTCGAATGCCATCTCTATATCCAGACCTACAAACTCAGTCAGGTGACGGTGTGTGTTGGAGTCTTCGGCACGGAACACTGTGGAACAAACAAGCAGCCAATGGTCAGATATCACAGAGGAAAACACAGTGCATCTCCTCCTCACCACCTGCTTTAAAGGAGAAGTATGGGAATTTGTGTTATTTTTTAATCCTACTTACCTAGGTGGATGATGTGGCATCGATCGGATGCTGCATCTGTCCCCCGCCGGCTCTAAGGATGAGAACCGAGTGATCAAACACTGCTGATCGCTCGGTTCTCACAGCTCTGTTAGCAGAGAGCTGGTGACTGTCGGTCACTACAGTCTGCTCTGCCTCCCTCCACGATCACTGGAACACTGGGCTGCGGAGGGGGCGGGAGCGGCCAACTCAGCCTCTCAGTGGCTCGCTAAAAGGCTGAGCCTGGTGCCAGTCCAGGGCTGTGGGCGGATCCCAACTTTTTTTGTGGCGATCTTGTGATCTGTGATGGCAGCAGGCTTTAGCCCGCTGTCTTCTGAAAACGGATCACAGATGTGCAGATTGAACTGCACTCCTGTGATTCACAGGAGAACTACAGCCAAACAAGTTTTGGCTGTAGGTCTCCTTTAACCACTTAAGACCCAGACCAAAATGCAGCTAAAGGACCCGGCCAGGTTTTGCGATTCGGCACTGCGTCGCTTTAACAGACAATTGCGCGGTCGTGCGACGTGGCTCCCAAACAAAATTGGCGTTCTTTTTTCCCCACAAATAGAGTTTTCTTTTGGTGGTATTTGATCACCTCTGCGGTTTTTATTTTTTGCGCTATAAACAAAAATAGAGCGACAATTTTGAAAAAAATTCAATATTTTTTACTTTTTGCTATAATAAATATCCCCCAAAAATATATATAAAAAAAACGTTTTTTTCCCTCAGTTTAGGCAGATACGTATTCTTCTACATATTTTTGGTAAAAGGAAAAAAAAAAAAATGGCAATAAGCGTTTATTGGTTGGTTTGCGCAAAATCTATAGCGTTTACAAAATAGGGGAGTTTTATTGCATTTTTATACATTTTATTTTTTACTACTTATGGCGGCGATCAGAGATTTTTTTCGTGACTGCGACATTATGGCGGACACTTCGGACAATTTTGACACATTTTTGGGACCATTGTCATTTTCACAGCAAAAAATGCATTTAAATTGCATTGTTTACTGTGAAAATGACAGTTGCAGTTTGGGAGTTAACCACAGGGGGCGGTGATGGGGTTATGTATGACCTCATGTGTGTTTACAACTGTAGGGGGTGTGGCTGTAGGTGTGACATCATCGATTGTGTATTCCTATAAAAGGGATCACACGATCGATGCTGCCGCCACAGTGAAGAACGGGAAGCCGTGTTTACACTTGGCTCTCCCTGTTCTTCAGCTCCGGGGACCGATCGCGGGACACCAGCGGCGATCCCGGAGCTTCGGACCAGGTTGCGGGTGCACGCCCGTGACCCATGGCTGGACAATAGCACAGCACGTGCCGTGCCATTCTGCCGACGTAAATGTGCAGGAGGCGGTCCTTAAGTGGTTAAAGTGTAAGTAAACCCTAGTATCGTTTTCAGCCAAGGAAGCTGCCATCTTTGCCTCTGTTTAATCTACAACTGCCATGATGCTGCACAGGTGATCAGTTATGACACCAGCCATTGGAAGGTTTGAGTTTGGTTGAGAGCACAACCAATGGGAGTGTTACATTTCCAGCACATGCCAGAAGTGAAATGGTTCTATGGGTGGGTTTACTTACTCTTTAACCCGTGAAACTTTGCACTAGCGAGCCACAACTGCATGCACTGCAAGAGGTTGCAGGGTGCTCCCATTCAGTACAATAGGTCACAATCAGTCCGATACCACCCACTAAATAAAATGGCGGGCACACCTGCGACCAAGTATGGGAATTTTTTTCCCCCAGAATCATACTTACCTAGGTGGATGCAGCATCTGTCCCCCGCTGCCTCTGCACTGAGAACCGAACGATAAAACACTGCCAATGGTTCGGTTCTCTTGGCTCCCCGAGCTTAGAGCTGCTGCCTGTCAATCAGCAGCTCTCCTCTCTGCTCCTTCATGCTCATTGAAGCACTGAGCTGTAGAGGGGTGGGGAGCGGGCGTCTCAACGGCTTGCCGAGAGGCAGAGAAGGCCATCAGTCCAGGCACCTGGCGGATCCAGACTCCCAGAGTTGTGATGACGCGGTGCCTGGACTAATGAGGTCAGCAGAGAGCGCACTTCAGACCACTCTCTGCTGAAAACGGGTCACAGGAGTGCAAAACTAATTGCACTCCTGTGACCCACAGGAGAAGTCCAGCCAAACGAGCTCAGACTGGACGTCTCCTTTAACGTGGGATAACGGAGAAGCGTGGGGGGATGGTAAAATTGTAACAACTGCGTGGTTTTACCACCTATCAACCAGCAGTGTTAAAGAGGCTTGAGAAGGTCAAGTGCTACATACAGCACTCTCTAACAGAATATATAATCATATATTGTTTGGCATTTATGTCTTATGCAGATGCAATTAAACAATATAACCAGGCTGGTCACCAGGTGGCAAATTACCCAGAGAGAACGTCACACTGAGAACCCTCATCTACACAGATTACCCAATTATTGGTTCAGTGGACAATCTTTAAAAAAAAGGTCAGCGGCATCGTTATTCAGTTTTAATTGCTCTGATCTTCCATCATTAGACGTGAATACCGCACTACAGGAGATGCGCACAAGAGGGCGCCATTCTCCACTTCTTGGTGTGGAGAGAGAGAGAATAGAAGAAGCAGAGGCCGTCATACAAGGAATCAGAATCTAAATTGGAATATTTAACAGAACTTTCCCTTTTAAGTTGTTCATAAAAAATTGATTCCTTTTCCCCGGCATGGCACTGCGTTTCATTTCTGCCTTAATAAGAAAGTGAAAGTTTATTAATCGCCCGCGGCTGTTGTGATTTCTGCGCGACGACTTCATAAATAGAGACGAAACTCCATCACTTACATGGAACTGCAAAGGGTGCAAAAATGTATTATAAAGGATATTAAAGGGCTACAGCTGTTTATGGTTCTCCATAGACCCACCCAATGTACCAAGCTGAGAAATCTGCAGCCGAGAACTGAATAAGAAATATTGGGGGATTTTTTGGGGGGATATCTTAGACATCTATTTGAATCGCATCAAATTAAAACTAAAGTTATACTGCTTACATTTTGCCTTCCTCCTTTACCCCGTCATCAACATGCTAAGGCTTTTCAATGAAATCTTCCCCTTACATTCCTTATTTTAGACCCATAAATGTCATTACTGGATCACTGCGCCCCCATACTCCGTACTCCTCTCTAGAACCCTCAGCCCCAATGCAAGAAGTGGGTTGTCTTGGGAAGAGTTATGAAATGATGGGTGGGTGTCAGTCTGTAAGAAGAGGGCATTCCTAGTCAGGCTGCATTTGGCAGGCAAGTCACCCGAGGGCAGCGGTCACCAAACTGCGGAGCTTTGCTTACCTTTATCTGACCCTTGAGACATTATTCCTGCCACCGATGATGGTATACTACTCCTCCCAACGTCACCGGTTGGGTGCTACTCCTCCCAACGTCACCGATTGGGTACAACTCCTCCCAACGTCACCGGTTGGGTACTACTCCTCCCAACGTCACCGGTTGGGTACTACTCCTCCCAACGTCACCGATTGGGTGCTACTCCTCCCAACGTCACCGATTGGGTGCTACTCCTCCCAACGTCACCGGTTGGGTGCTACTCCTCCCAACGTCACCGGTTGGGTACTACTCCTCCCAATGTCACCGATTGGGTACTACTCCTCCCAACGACACCGACAATGGGCCACTATTCCTCCCAATGTCACCAACAGTGGGCCACTATTCCTCCCAACGACACCAACACTATTCCTCCCAACGACACCAACACTATTCCTCCCAACGACACCAACACTATTCCTCCCAACGACACCAACACTATTCCTCCCAACGACACCAACACTAGTCCTCCCAATGACACCAACAATGGGCCACTATTCCTCCCAATGTCACCAACAGTGGGCCACTATTCCTCCCAACGACACCAACACTATTCCTCCCAACGACACCAACACTATTCCTCCCAACGACACCAACACTATTCCTCCCAACGACACCAACACTATTCCTCCCAACGACACCAACACTATTCCTCCCAACGACACCAACACTAGTCCTCCCAATGACACCAACAATGGGCCACTATTCCTCCCAATGTCACCAACAGTGGGCCACTATTCCTCCCAACGACACCAACACTATTCCTCCCAACGACACCAACACTATTCCTCCCAACGACACCAACACTATTCCTCCCAACGACACCAACACTATTCCTCCCAACGACACCAACACTAGTCCTCCCAATGACACCAACAATGGGCCACTATTTCTCCCAACACCAACAATGGGCCACTATTTCTCCCAACAACACCAACAATGGGCCACTATTCCTCCCAATGACACCAACACTATTACTCCCAACGACACCAACACTATTCCTCCCAGCGACACCAACACTATTCCTCCCAGCGACACCAACACTATTCCTCCCAACAACACCAACAATGGGCCACTGTTCCTCCCAACGATGGGGCACTGCTCCTCCCAACGACACCATCAATAGGGCACTGTTCCTCCCAACACCACCAACAATGGGGCACTACTCCTCCCAACGATAGGATACTACACCGCCCTATGACACCAATGATGGGGCACTGTTCCTCCCGACTACACCAAGGATGGGGCACTGTTCCTGCTAGCCTCCATGACTAAAAAAAACTGAAATCCAGTGGATGAAAGGGATGGGACAGAGGCAATCAGGATGGGTGCGGAAATAGCTAGATGATTCTGGGCGCCTTCTAGCCAGGAAATGAGGGGGCTCTCTCTGACTTGCTGCAGTTTTTAATGCACACTGAGAAATTCCAGTGTTCAGTGAAATCAGAGTAAGCTATTTCAGTACAAGAGAGCAGTCTGTACAATTTTGCAAGACTGGGAGGGGGGGAGTTCAGGAATATCATCATACATGAAGGGGCTGAGATCTAGAAAGAAAGGTGAAATTCATCTCACAAGAGAGACCAAAGCTTTAACCTCTTGCTGACCACATAATACATATATATGGGAGCGGGAAGAAAGGTAGGCTGGAACAGATAGATGGCTCTCAAATGGGAATATCAATCCATCTATGACCAGCTTTAGTCGCCACTCAGTACAGATCTAGGAATTCTGCGACTTCCGTTAATGCGTCTCTCCTGCAGTTGTGGGTTAAGGAATCACATAATGTTTGTTCTATTACTTTGTAGCTCTTTCCCTGAAGTTAATATACAAAACCAACAAGATAGTTTTCCTAATTCCAATTCCATCTCTCCTTCTGGCACAACTGCAAAATCATTTGGTGATAATTATAGGACCATTAGATTTGATACAAACAGTGATAATTATGCATGTCATGTCATGCGGCTTTGTGCTTGTTGCAGCCTGGAGAAATATCAGGGAGGCGGCCTGGAGCGTGGCACTAATGATGCAAAAATTGTCGCTTTAACCGCTAGCGTGTGATGGCAGAAGAGGCTGTAATGAAGTCTGGAAGCTGAATTGGAATTTTGTAATGAAGCTAAATGTGATAAAATGCATAGCAAACTAGGCCCTTAGCTGCCAGTACACTAGGAGGACTGCCTGACAACCAACGGCTAGGAACCCTTCTGGTATTGAAGCTCAGAAGGTATGTATGACAATCCAATGGCTAGGAACCCTTCCAGTATTGTATCTCAGAAGGTATGTATGACAATCCAATGACTAGGAACCCTTCCGGTATTGTATCTCAGAAGGTATGTATGACAATCCAATGACTAGGAACCCTTCCGGTATTGTATCTCAGAAGGTATGTATGACAATCCAATGACTAGGAACCCTTCCGGTATTGTATCTCAGAAGGTATGTATGACAATCCAATGACTAGGAACCCTTTCGGTATTGAAGCTCAGAAGGTATGTATGACAATCCAACGGCTAGGAACCCTTCTGGTATTGTATCTCAGAAGGTATGTATGACAACCAACGGCTAGGAACCCTTCCGGTATTGTATCTCAGAAGGTATGTATGACAATCCAACGACTAGGAACCCTTCTGGTATTGAAGCTCAGAATGTATGTATGACAATCCAACGGCTAGGAACCCTTCCGGTATTGAAGCTCAGAAGGTATATATGACAATCCAACGGCTAGGAACTCTTCCGGTATTGTATATCAGAAGGTATGTATGACAATCCAACGCCTAGGAACCCTTCCGTTATTGTATCTCAGAAGGGGTGCTTGACAGCCAATGTCTAGGAGGCCCACCGTCATTGTATTTTAGCTGGTATGCATGACAGCCAATTGCTAGAAGGCCCACTGGCTTTGTAGTTCAGAAGGTATGTACGACAGCCAATGGCTAGGAGACCCACCAGTATTGTAGATCAGAAGGTATGTATGACAGTCAATAGCTACAAGGGCCACCAGTATTGTAGTTTAGAAAGTATGTATGTATGAAAGCCAGTGGCACTAAGGCCCCCAGTATTGTAGTTCAAAAGGTATGTATGACAGCCAATGGCTAGGAACCGTTCCCGTATTGTAGCTCAGAAGGGGTGTCTGACAGCCAATGATTAGGAGGCCCACCGGCATGTTAGTTCAGAAGATGTAGGACAGCCAATGGCTAGAAGGCCCACCGGTATTGTAGTCCAGAAGGGATATATGACAGCCAATTGCCAGGCAGTCCACTGGTATTGTAGTTCATAAGTTAAGTCTTACAGCACATATTCAGCCCAGTCTGAATCCGGTCTGCCAGGCCTTGTCATGTGGCCACCCCAATCAGTTTAGTTGGATTGTGGCTGTCACTTGTAAAACACAGAAGCTTTGCCTTCCAGCAGCTTCCGGATGTATCAAGGGGGGGGGGGGGGGGGGGTGTTGTTGCACACTGTACACGGCACACTCCTAAACTCTGCACTGTGTACACGGGACACTCCTAAACGCTGCACTGTGTACACGGGACACTTCTAAACGCTGCACTGTGTACACGGGACACTCCTAAACACTGCACTGTGTACACGGGACACTCCTAAACACTGCACTGTGTACACGGGACACTTCTAAATGCTGCACTGTGTACACAGCGCACCTCTGAACTTTGCACCATGTACATAGCAACGCACTCCTGAATAATAAGAGTCTAACAAATACATAGTCTTAGTCATAGTCTTACAAGTACAACCAGCCCTTTAAGAGAAAACATACTGCTGATGGGGCCAGTGATGAAATAAATTTGGACACCCCTGCCTTACAACCAATAGCTAGGTGGTCCACCGGTATTGCAGTTCAGACGATATTTGTGACAGCCAGAAGGCTCATTGGTATTGTATTACAGTAGGTATGCCTGACAGCCAATGGCTAGGAAGCTAACTGATACTGTAGTTCAGAAGGGATGCCCGATGACCAATGGCTCGGAGGCCACCGGTATTGCAGTTCAGGCAGAACAAGGGTTTGCAACCTTAAAGTGTTGGTTCACCTTTACAGAAAAAATGTAGAGGTGAACTAACACTGGAAACCCTCCACATCCCCTGGTCCTCGCTGTACTTCTCACTGGTGTTACCGAGCTGTCAGCACCATTGCAGCTGCTCCAGTGGTTTGAAATCGCAGATCTTCTAGGTTGGACCAGATGGATTCCGATTGGTCAGCGCTGACACACTGGTCAAACCTGGAAGCACTGATGAAAAAGAGTGGAGATTTCAAATCCCCGGACTGCTGGAGCAGCTCTGGGGGAGGGTGTCCAATATTAGTTCACCTTTACATTTTTTCTGTGACGTTGAACACTTCAAAGTGTATGTAAAGGCAAAACTTTAGCTTTTTGGGTAGAGTGAGGGAAGATTAGACCCTCTGCCAAGTTTTTATTGCAGTTTGTGTCCTGGATGGGGGAACCCAACCTTCAAATTGTCTTTCAGCTGGGACAAACTAACAAACAGAATATTGGCATGCATTAAAAAGGGGATCAACTCCAGAGATAAAACGATAATTCCCCCGCTCTACAAGACTCTGGTCTGGCCGTACCTGGAGTATGCTGTCCAGTTCTGGGCACCAGTCCTCAGGAAGGATGTACTGGAAATGGAGAGCGTACAAAGAAGGGCAACAAAGCTAATAAAGGGTCTGGAGGATATTAGTTTTGAAGAAAGGTTGTGAGCACTGAACTTATTCTCTCTGGAGAAGAGACGCTTGAGAGGGGATAGGATTTCAATTTACAAATACCGTACTAGTGACTCCACAATAGGGATAAAACTTTTTCGCGGAAGGCAGTTTAACAAGACACATGGCCACTCACTAAGGTTGGAAGAAAAGAGGTTTAACCTTAAACTACATAGAGGGTTCTTTACTGTAAGAGCGGCAAGGATGTGGAATTCCCTTCCACAGGCGGTGGTCCCAGCGGGGAACATCGATGGTTCCAAAAAACTATTGGATAAGCACCTGAACTACCACAACATACAGGAATATACAATGTAATACCGACATATAATCACACACATAGGTTGGACTTGATGGACTTGTGTCGTTTTTGAACCTCACTTACTATGCAACTAAAATTGGCATTCCGTTTGCTTTGGGGAGATATAATTTCTATTGCATCTCTAAAAGGAAATCAACCCCCCCCCCCCCCCCCAGCAGGACACAAGAAGGAAAAAGTAACCCGATAGGGGTTTTAACTGTTCTCTATACGAATATAATGCACTATATAAATCTCTTCTTACTGTAGGGATTTCTCCTCATTTCCTTTCCTGGTGAAAATTATCTCTCAGTGGCAAGAAGTGAAAGAAAATCTCCAGGAAGTAAAGTCCCCAGTGGGACACAGATGGCAAAAAAAAATAAAAAATTGTCAGAGGTTATTGAACTCCCTAAGGCCTCTTTCACACATACGAATCGTTCGTCTGCTTTTTATCCATTCGTTGACGGATGAAAAACAGACATCAATGCATTCCTATGGAAGAACGGATGACAACGATGACGATCATTCATTTGCATCTGTTTTCATCCGCTTCCGTCAACATCTGTTTTTTTGAACAGATGAAAGCCCTATTTTTCATCCGTCAAAAAAATGGAACAGCCGAAAAATGGATGTTGGCAAACGGACATCCCCTTAAACACTCTGGCCCGGATTCAGATACGAGTTACGACGGCGTATCTCCGGATACGCAGTCGAAACTCTGAGTGTGCGGGGTCGTATCTATGCGCCTGATTCTTAGAATCAGTTACGCATAGATTTCCCCAAGATCCGACCGGTGTAAGTCTCTTACGCCGTCGTATCTTAGTTGCATATTTACGCTGGACGCTAGGTGGCACTTCCGTAAATTTACGCGAGGAATATGCAAATTAGGTCGATACGCCGATTCAGAAACGTACGTCCGCCCGTCGCTATTTTTCACGTTGTTTACGTTAGGCTTTTTCCGGCGTAAAGTTACCCCTCATAAAGCAGAGGTAAGTCATGTTAGGTATGGACGTCGGAAACATACGAACAGCGTTGTATTTTACGTCGTTTACGTAAGTGGTTCGCGAATAGGGCTGTACGTAAGTTACGTTCACGTCGAAAGCATTGACAGTTTGCGGCGTAATTTGGAGCATGAAAAAACATCAATTACGTGGGGTCACAAGTAATTTAAATAAAACACGCCCACATCATCCACATTTGAATTAGGCGGGCTTACTCCGACACATTTACACTACGCGCCGTAACTTGGGGCGCAAGTTCTTTCTGAATACAGAACTTGCGCCCTAAGTTAAGGCGGCGTAGTGTATCTGAGATACGCTACGCCCGCCGATAGATACGATAATATATCTGAATCCAGGCCACTGTATATAGCTTGTTGCTAAGAAGGGGGCCAGGAAGCTGGCCGCTGCGTCCTTAACAACCGATGAGTCATCAGCTGTCAGCGGGGTTGTAATATTGTACTATGCCTGTACACTATACTAGTATTTAAGGATGAGCTCTGGCATGTTCGCATAGTACACGTGCAGAGCCCGCCAGGAAGTCGGCACCCGCGCTGCGCTAATCACAGCCAGGGAGACATTTCCCGATCTCTGCAGCCGAGCATCGGACAATGTCTCCCTGGCTGTGATTAGCGCAGCGCGGGTGCCGACTTCCTGGCGGGCTCTGCACGTGTACTATGCGAACACGCCAGAGCTCATCCTTACTAGTATTTTTTCATAGAATAGAGATTTCCTTGGCTAGAGATAAACTTTACAATATACTTGCGAATGGGGCTATTAGCAATTACATTCAGCAAATCCAGTGAGTGATTACCTGTGACTGATCGTCACTGGATAGAGACTGAGTGGGGGAGATTTCCTCTTGTGCAGCTGTGCATGTTAGCCGATCAACTTCTAACTTCAGCTTGTTCAATTAAATCTGGAAGCTGATTGGCTTTTCTATACATGGCTACACTAAATTTTGCACGCTCCAATTTTAGTAAATCCCTCCCTCTGCATCCAGGGCTGATTACTGCTATGCAATTTCTCCATGAGCGATTAACCGCGTAACGACCGCCACATGTATATGTACGTCCACAGAATGGCACGTACAGGCAGATGGGCGTACAGGTTTGTCCCTGCCTTTTCGCGGTTCGGGGGTCCGATCGGGACCCCCCCGGTACATGCGGCGGTCGGAAATTGTCGGGGAGCAATCCGGGATGAGGGCGCGGCTATTCGTTTCTAGCTGCCCCCTCACGATCACTCCCCGGAGCTGAAGAACGGGGAGAGCCATATGTAAACACGGCTTCCCCGTGCTTCACTGTGGCGGCTGCATCGATCGTGTGATCCCTTTTATAGGGAGACACAATCGATGATGTCACACCTACAGCCACACCCCCCTACAGTTGTAAACACACACTAGGTGAAACATAACTCCTACAGCGCCCCCCTGTGGTTAACTCCCAAACTGCAACTGTCATTTTCACAATAAACAATGCAATTTAAATGCATTTTTTGCTGTGAAAATGACAATGGTCCCAAAAATGTGTCAAAATTTTCCGAAGTGTCCGCCATAAAGTCACGAAAAAAAAAAACGCTGATCGCCACCATTAGTAGTAAAAAAAAAAAAATATGCAATAAAACTATCCCCTATTTTGTAAACACTATAAATTTTGCACAAACCAATCGATAAACGCTTATTGCGATTTTGTTTACCAAAAATAGGTAGAAGAATACGTATCGGCCTAAACTGAGGAAAAAAAAATTGTATATATGTTTTTGTGGGATATTTATTATAGCAAAAAGTAAAAAATATAGCATTTTTTTCAAAATTGTCGCTCTATTTTTGTTTATAGCGCAAAAAATAAAAACCGCAGAGGTGATCAAATACCACCAAAAGCAAGCTCTATTTGTGGGGAAAAAAGGACGCCAATTTTGTTTGGGAGCCACATCGCACAATTGTCTGTTAAAGCGACACAGTCCTGAATCGCAAAACCTGGCCTGGGCATTTAGCTGCCTAAAGGTCCGGGGCTTAAGTGGTTAAATGCAAGCAGCTGCAATTAGCTGTAGGAGGTGTCAGCCTCCCACTGCTTTCAATGGGGCTGTTGCTCGCAGCTCCTGCATATAATTGCCAATGGCCCCATTCGTAGTTGTGTAGGGGGGCCTACAAATCCACCTTTAAATCCCCAGGAAAATATACATGATGGCCAAATGCTTTGTAGTTTTTACAGCTATTCTCTCTTACCTGGCCCGATGCAGAAGACCTTCTCAAAGTCCGCACAGATGCACATCTGCTTGTAAAGCTGTGGAGATTGGGCCAGATAGGCGCTGGTTTTAAAGTAGGACACAGTGAACACATTGGCTCCTCCTTCACTGGCGGCTGGGAAAACAATGGAAGACACAATAGATGGTCATACAACTAGACAGGGTGCTGCCAATACCCATGCAACATGAGACTGAGAAAAGCTGGTCATAGTAATAAGATTTACAGCTTCCAATCTGGCAACCATCTCTTGTCTTTGTGCCACCATCAGAAAGTAATAGATTTGCATCTATGCTGGTATGGCCATACATAAAAATCCTATAGCTGAATCGACTGGCCAATCATTTTACATACCCGATATGATTTTTGGCGTCTGGATTTCCACAAACCCTTTTTTGCTAAGGGTTTCCCGGAAGAGCTGACACACTCCAGACTGCAGGCCGAACACCGCTTGACTTGTGGCTGTCTGTAGAAGAAACTCCATATCACACATAGGAACTTCGGATACAGCAGTGCCATGATTAAATATTTGATTATAGCAACAGTTATCTACAGTGCGCATGTCTCAGGTTTAACCTTCTAGATCCGCCTTTCTCAACTAGGGTTCCTCCACAGCAGTGGTCTCCAAAATGCGGCCCCTTTGCTTGCCTTTATCCGGCCCTTGGGTCACCATTCCTCCCACCGAAACAATCCATTTCACTGACAATGCACCATTCCTTCTATGAACATCAACGGTGGGGCACTATTCCTCCCACTGGCCCCAACGATCAAGCACTATTCCTCCCACTGGCCCCAATGATCAAGCACTATTCCTCCCACTGGCCCCAACGATCAAGCACTATTCCTCCCATTGACACCAGTGATAAGGATCCATTTCCCCTCAATGACACCAAAAATGGGGCTCTATTCTCACTACTGACACCAATGATGGGACACTATTCCTCCCACCAATATCAATAAAAATGAGGCACCATTTTATATGGATTAGCGACTTGTTTTGCATCATACCAGGAAGTGGAGGCTAGCCATTCCCTTTGTTTACTAGGCTTGTAGGATTCCTTGGCTTTAGCGGCCATCATATCATGCGGCTTTGCATTACCTCAGCTCCCACGACTGACTAATCTTCTGGCCTTGGCTCCATACCTACCACACCTTATCCGATTGTTTCCATGCAAGTACCCAGGATGGGCTCATTTGCCCCATCCTTGATATGTTTGATCACAACCAGATTAATTAATTATACCTCATTATATGTTGTAGATATCCCAAAGCATCCACCCCTGATTAGTGTTCCATACACAAAACGCGTCGGGCAATAGGGATGCAGAGATATGCCCTTATTCAATCAATACATTATTATGAACATCATTTCCCAATCTCTGTATGGCTTTACTGGTTTTATGATATTTTATTACCTTTGCAATTGCTGCTTGGATGATATATGTACAGATATGAACTCATTGAATGTATCAATCAATCAATCCAGACCACTATGTGGCGCCTGGTTGCTACACACTGTTGTACCCTTGATGCCTATATTACATGTGCACATATTCTATGTGTGTATGAATATTATGAAATATTACAAATGTTGTTTCTCCAATGTGATTTCCGTTTTTTAAATGTGCTATGCATTTATATGATTAATAAATATGTACCTCTATTCATTTACCTCCACAATATATCTACAGCCTCATGCAAAGTCCCAAAATTCCCCCCTTTTTAATCATATCTAGTAGGATCGTTATATCTAGGGGGACTAATGCTACCTTTGCATGATTTTATTTATTCCTTTTACGATTTTGGGGTGCTTTTTTGGCGATGAGTTTCTTTACAGGACCATATGTCATAACTGATAGAAGTTATACTGTTGGACTACATACCTCTGTACATCTCTGCATATATTCCTGAACAACTTGCAGTTGCAGACTATCATTAATATTTAGCCATTATCCTGAAGCTGCCACATATTACATTAAAAACGAGAAACTGCATCCTGAAGACGCTTTATGTTAAGCGAAACGTGTTGATCTACTTGTCTTCGCTTACATCTTTAATAATATGTGTACCCCTTCTGTGATTGGATGTTAGTTGATATGATGTGATTTTTAGAAAAGGTGTTGATTTGTATTAATAAAATTGCATATCCCTTTCATTTTTATTTCAAATATTTTTCTATTGTTTGAGATTATGGCACATACAAATCACCTTGTCCCATTGTTTCATTTGTAGAGCGATAGGATGTCTTCATTATAATGAGGCACTATTCCTCCTCCTAGTGACCACAGGCACAATGTCATTTTCTCTTACTCCCAATGACAACCAAGCCTGATGCATTATTTACTTCTGGTGACGCAGGACGTTTTCTACTCTCACTGGCCACAGTCCGGCCCCCTAAAGTCTAATAGCCAGATTCAGGGAGAGTTACGCCGGCGTATCAGTAGATACGACGTCGTAACTCTGAATCTGCGCGGACGTAAATTTAAGTGTATTCTCAAATTGAGATGCACTTAAATCTAGCTAAGATACGACCTTGGGCGCCGTTGTATCTTAGCTGTCTATTTAGGCCGGCCGCTAGGGGCGTGTACGCTGATTAACGCCTAGAATGCGCAAATCAGCGAGATACGCCTATTCACGAACGGACGCCCGGCCGTCTCAGTAAAGATACGCCGTTTACGTAAGCCGTTTTCAGGCCTAAAAAGACATTCCACCAAAAAGATGGCGCAGCCAATGTCAAGTATGGACGTCTGACCCGCGTCAAATTTTTCAATTTTTACGTCGTTTGCGTAAGTCGTCCGTGAATGAGGCTGGGCGTAATTTACGTTCACGTTGAAACCAATAAGTCTTTGCGGCGTAATTTGGAGCATGCGCACTGGGATATGTCCACGGACGGCGCATGCGCCGTTTGTAAAAAACTTCAATCACGTCGGGTCACGATTCATTAGCATAAAACACCCCCAACTCTTCACAATTTGAATTAGGCGCGCTTAGGACGGCACATTTACGCTACGCCACCGTAACTTAGGACGCAAGTGCTTTGTGAATACAGCACTTGCCTCTCTAACTTACGGCGGCGTAGCGTATATAAGAGATATGCTACGCCTGCCTAACGTTGGGCTCATCTACCTGAATTCAGCTATAAATGACAGAAAGTTGGCCCTTTATTTAGAAAGTTTGGTGACCTCTGCTCCAGAGTTTTCCAGAGAAGTGACTTCTGCATTTTAGAGGAGTAAACACTGACCCCAACGATCTTTTTAGCTATCTAGAAGTGGGGAATTATTTCCAATCACTACAAATGTAAGGAGTATTCTTCCCTGTGACCTTCACAGCAATGAGCTGTAGATATAGATTTGGTAGGGGATCCCTGAACTGAAAAGTTCTTTCAAGGGTTCTTCCAGTTTAAAGAAGCCAAAAAAAGGCTTTTCAACAAATAATGCAGCAGCTGGACATTAGGTGGCAGTAAAAATCTTTGTAACGCTTGCACAAGTCCATGATGGCAAACCTAAAATCATGTTCAATTCGGCTTCATCTCTAGATGAAGATTAAGACGGCGAAAACAAATAACGGCAGGGAAAGTAAACAACTTGCAAGACAGAAGTGCAAAAAAAAAAAAAAAACCCGTTTCCACATACGTCAGAAATGATCAAGTTCCCTATTTTGGAGGTTACTGGGCATCACACATATCAGACATTATCTCAGTAACGCACATGATGTAACCTTGTGATAGTAAGATCAGAGCAGATCTCTAAACACAACAAAATAAATAAAAGCGATAATAAACTCCTGTAAGAAAGAACAAAGCAATATCATAATGTACTAGTATGCCCCACATATTAGCACATTATGAAAGACTTTCCCTTAAAACAAAGCCCTCCAGTGGCTTCCATCTTTACCCGGTCTTGCTTCCAGGTTTGGGGACTCCGGCTGTCCGATTGGCTGAGCCCCGATGACGTCACTCCTGCGTAGTCACGCGAGTCTTGGCCACAACACACAGCTCTGAAGGAACGGGTATGCCATTCCTTCAGAGTGCATGCGCCGGGAGATGTCACCAGCTGCTGCTCACTAGAATATCTCCTAATAGGTGGACCTTTAAAGGTGTTGTAAATGTTTGTGCTTTTTCACCTTAACGCATCCTAAGAGCTGATGCACATGCCCGGCGGCCGCTGTGTCCACCGGGCACCCGTGATCTCTCCTGAGAGAGACAGAATGGAGATCTGTCCATGTAAACCAGGGGTCTTCAAACTACGGCCCTCCAGTTGTTCAGGAACTACAATTCCCATCAGGCCTAGTCAGGTCTGTGAATGTCAGTTTTACAATGCCTCATGGGATGTGTAGTTCCACAACAGCTGGAGGGCCGTAGTTTGAGGATCCCTGATGTAAACAGACAGATCTCTGTTCTGTCAGGAGAGAGGAGACAGATCTGTTGTTCCTACCGATTAGGAACAACAATCGGTCTCCTCCTCCAGGCAGTCCCCCCCCCCCCCCCCTCCATTAAAAACACTCCCTAGGATAAACATTTAACCCCTTGATCGCCCTCCTACCATTAACCCCTTCCCTGCCAGTGACTTTTATACAGTAGTCAGTGGCTATTTTTTTAGCTCTGATCGCTGTATAAATGTCACGGGTCCCAAAAAAGTATCAAGTGTCCGATCTGTCCGCCACAATGATGCAGTCCCGCTAAAAATAGCAGATCGCTGGCATTACTAGTAAAAAAAATAATAATAAAAATGCCATAAATATATCCCCTATTTTGTAGATGCTATAACGTTTGCGCAAACCAATCAATATACCCTTATTGTGATTTTTTTACCAAAAATATGTAGAATACGTATTGGCCTAAACTGATGATGATTTTTTTTTTTTTATAATTTTTTTATGTTAAATTCTTGGTTGTGTTATCAGTGCCCAGAAAGGTCCTAGTCAACTCCTTTTGACTGGTGTTCATTCACGGGTTGGATGGTATTAGCAGCCCTCACCCTATGGTAATCTGGTCCCATTTTTGCATAATTTATTCTGGATGATGGCATTAGTTGTATTTTATAGTTTATTTGGTTTCATTGAGGCTATACTCAAAAATGTTGTCACACTAAGCAGGAGAGTGCAGCATAGTCCGTTCTCTAGTTATGCTTGGAACTCAACCTGCTTTCCTCCAATGATCAGACTTGTCCGGACACCCCCCTCACACAGCCATTCACTGGGATGTTCATTGTGCTGCTCTTTCTCCTTCCTCAGCTCTCTGTTCTCAGTTGCATAAGGAGCTTAGAAGATATGTGATCATTTATGAAAAGGGAGGGGGGGGGAGGTATTAATATTTTTTGTGTGTGTGTGTATATATATATATATATATATATATATATATATATATATATATATATATATATATATATATATATATATATATATATATATATATATATATCCACAAATGTTTTGCTTTTCATTTCTATTTTAAACTGACTGGGTTGTTTTACAAGGTGATGGTTTTCCATATACTTTAAAATTTCTCTGCTGCAGTTTCACTTTCGGTCCCCCTACCCACCATTGCGCTATGACTGGACAGTTAAAGGAGAAGCAGCACAGCGATGAGCTTATCCCGGTTTTCCCCCTTTCAAACAGCATGCTCCTTGTCAGTACAAGAATGGTTTGGCTTCTTGTGCCGTTTCTTCCACCTCCACTCTAGCTTTGCTGTAGGGAAAGGGAGTCACCGCTCCAGGTGGGTCTACTAAGCAATCAAGAACCTCTCAGGAAACCAAGGGTGCCGGTGTATTGTCACATTCTGCTGCCTATCTTAGAATCCTGCGTAAGTCACGTGGCGGCCAACTGCGCATGCGCGTTGCGTTCCAAACGCAAGTGCGATGTGTTCCAATGGATTCACGACAGTACACACCAGTGAAACCTCGGTCGGCATCCAGGCTCTTTCCCCGTGGATTGGAGGATGTTAAAAAAAAAAAGCCAGGAGGCCGAGCGAGCAGAGCGAGGACGTGAGGCCGACTGGCCACTTCCTCTAAATCCACGTCGCCCTGAATGCTGGGTTCGCTGGTGTGTACTGTCGTGAATCCATTGAAACGAATCGCACTTGCGTTTGGAATGCATCTCGCATGCGCAGTTGGCCGCCACGTGACTTCCGCAGCATTCTACGATAGGCAGCAGACTGTGACACTACACCGGCAATGCACTAGGCAAATGGTAGAAACTTCAAAAGGATGGAAAGCCGCAACTCTTGAGTTGTCTTTATTTGTAAAATCAATAGAAAATGCACCACAGAAAAGCAGCAAAAAATGGGAAAAGAATACCCTACGCATTTCACACTGTCTCAGTGCTTATTCATGGCTAACATGAGACAGTGTGAAACGCGTAGGCTATTCTTTTCCCATTTTTTTGCTGCTTTTCTGTGGTGCATTTTCTATTGATTTTACAAATAAAGACAACTCAAGAGTTGCGGCTGTCCATCCTTTTGAAGTTTCTACCAGCTTTGCTGTACAGGGCCTGCAAAAAGCTGACACCAATTCAGAATTCAGGTACACTGCTTGCAATTAAAAAGATTTGACCTATGAAAACACAACTGTATTTAATTTTTTGTTTTTATAATTGCCAAGAATTTAGATTAAAGGTTAAATACCGTATTTATCGCGGTATAACGCGATCCCGTGTATACCACGCACCCCTAAAGTTGCCAGAATCCTGTGGAAAAAAAGTTTTTTTTGTACTTACATTTTTGGTGTCTTGCGCGGCGTCCATCGGCGGCCTCGTCGGGTCCAGCGTCCGGGTGTCCTCTTCGTCGGGTCCGGCGTCCTTCTGCGGCTTCGGGTGTCCTCTTCGTCGGGTCCGGGGTCCGTCTGCGGCTTCGGGTGTCCTCTTCGTCGGGTCCGGGGTCCGTCTGCGGCGTCCTCCCCGCTCGTTTCCTGCGCTGAGTTTGAATACTGCGCCGACATATACAGAGCGCAGTACACTCGTGTATTGTCGGGCAGGCTCGGCAACTCTCGCGCTGACGTCCTGTACGTCCAGGACGTGAGCGCGGAAGGAGCCGAGACTGGCCGACTATATCCGAGTGTACTGCGCTCGGTATATGTCGGCGCAGTATTCAAACTCGGCGCGGGAAAGCGGGTATCGGCGTATACCGCGCACCCACGATTTTGCCCTGATTTTCAGGGCAAAAAAGTGCGCGGTATACGCCGATAAATACGGTAATTAGATGTGTGCATACCTTCAACCATGACCGGTTCTCTTTAACAAACATCAGCCTTTTACTTTTCTACCTTTTTGAGTTATATTGCTTGCCAATAAGTGGTCTATACTTCTGATGGTTTCTATGGAGGTGATGCGGTTTACATTCGCCGTGTGTGGCATCTCAGCTAAACCTAAATCTCCAAATCGTCTTCCATAATTTACTTATCAACGACTCGCAGTCTTCCTACCACAGAGATTAGTATTTGTGATGTCAGCTTCACCTAAACTTTCAAATTCGCAAAGAGGAAAAGGAAAGAAGCCAAAATATGTCCGGTGTGGTTAACCAATCACATTCTGAATCAGTCTGCTTTCATGTCATCCAACCAAAACCTTCAGTATAAGCACAATGAGAGGAATTAGGAATAGCTCAGAAATGAAATTTATGACGGTTAGCCAGTGGGTGTCAGTCTGCAAATATAGATATTTCAGTATTGTTTTGATGTCAACATACATTATCATTTCATATGATTTTGGTGAGGGAATTGCTATATAGGAGTTCAAAGTTTCATTATAAGCCATGGCCAATACAAAGGAGGTCTCACTTTCCTCGCTGAAGTCTTCGTTAAAGCAGAACTTACAGAAAACTATTTGATTTGCATTACCTACCCGATCACTACTTCAGCACCGCCCTCTGCAGGCTCCTCCATCGCTAGATGCCCAGGACAACTTTAACAGCATCAGTTATAATTCATGACTAATTTGCTCCTAATTTTTACATTAAAGGATATATATTGGAACACTGCTTTACTAAAAACCCTGCTCTATATTTATAATAGGTTGACATGTAGACAAATTGTATATGTGTAAAACATATATATTTATTTTATATACACACATTTTTCTCAGAGATTAGGTGCAGGTACTCCCCCCTTCTGAGTCACTCCTTGCCTCCGCCCCCCTACCCACCCCTGAGCACCGTCCCTTGGTTCCACCCTCTACCCATCTCCCAGTATTAAAAGGGGTTGTAAAGGTTTGTTTTTTATTTTCTAAATATCGTATATGCGTATACCGCGCACTTTTTTCCCCTTAAAGTGGAGGTTCACCCGAAAAGTTAATTTTTAACATTAGATTGATGCTCATTTTGTCTAGGGGAATCGGGTAGTTTTTTTTAAATCGAAGCAGTACTTACCGTTTTAGAGAGCGATCTTCTCCGCCGCTTCCGGGTATGGGCTGCGTTTCTATTTGATTGACAGGCTTCCGACGGTCGCATCTATCGCGTCACGATTTTCCAAAAGTAGCCGAACGTCGATGCGCAGGCGCCGTATAGAGCCGCACCGACGTTCGGCTTCTTTCGGCTACTCGTGACGCGATGTATGCGACAGTCTGAAGCCTGTCAATCAAATAGGAACGCCCAGTCCCGAAGACCATACCTGGAAGAGGCGGAGAAGATCGCTCTCTAAAACGGTAAGTACTGCTTTGATTTAAAAAAAACTACCCGATTCCCCTTGACAAAATGAGCCTCAATCTAAGGTTAAAAAAAAAATTTCAGGTGAACTCCCGCTTTAAAATATGCGCGCTCGCGAACCCACAGCTGGGCTCTTAAAGAGGACATACAGATACGTGCTTGTGCCCAGCCGTGCCCTTCTGCCGACGTATATCGGCGTGAAGGGGTCCTTAAAGCGGTTCTCCACCCTAAAGTGGAGTCCCGCTGATCGGAACCCTCCCCCCTCCGGTGTCACATTTGACACCTTTCAGGGGGGAGGGGGGTGCAGACACCTGTCTAAAGACAGATATCTGCACCCACTTCCGGCCACACGCTACGGGCGAAAGACGGGCATTCCGTCACATCCACATCTGTCGCCCGTTGTGTGCTGGGAACACTCGGCTCCCAGCACACAGCGTGTGAGCCAATCGGCGGGCGCAGCGCGACTCGCGCATGCGCCGTAGGGAACCGGGCAGTGAAGCCGCAGCGCTTCACTTCCTGGTTCCCTGAGCGTGGATGGAGGGGGGAGCAGCAGAGAGACGAGCGATCGCTCGTGCTCTGCTGCGATCAGCGCTGGACTCCAGGACAGGTAAGTGTCCTAATATTAAAAGTCAGCAGCTGCAGTATTTGTAGCTGCTGGCTTTTAATATTTTTTCCCCGTGGCACATCCCCTTTAAGTGGTTAAAGAACATTATTTGTTATTAAGCCGTTATGGGTAAAGCTCCGCTTTAGGGCCGGGTCACACTTGATCCGGTGCGATTGCTCAAATTCGCAAGTCATTTTACTAACAGTTTTCCATGAGTGGCGTTCACATCAATGCGTTGCGAAACTAAGCTGCGTTAAAAAGGGGTCCTGTGCGATCCCCGTGCAATGCCAATTCAGCTCTATAGACTGGCATTCCCTGAAATTGCAGCCGCGAATCGCCGCAAAATCGCACAATTTTGAAGACGCAGTAGTGTGAACCGTCCCTTAGGCTTCACACCTAGGCGTATTGTCGCCTGTAGCGCGACGCTATTGCAGCCTGAAATACGCTGGAGGGGTGATTTAACATTGTCGGCTATGGAGATGGTTCACATCTCCACGCCGAACGCCGTACGCCTGAAGCTCAAAACCTTTTTTTCAGGCGGATTTCGGCATAGCCGACAATGTTGATCACCCCTCCGGCGTATGTTAGGCTTAAAAAACGCCGCGTTTTGTTGCGGAAAATCGCGGGACAAAACGCTGCAATTTGTCGCGGCAAATCGCGGTAACATACGCCGCGTTCAGGTGTGAATGCAAGACCGTGCTTTCATCAAGAGCAAAGCACACCAGAGAACTAAAATCTGATGCTGCTCTGGAAATGACACTTGAAGAATAAAGTGCTCCTTTGTATGAAGTTTTCATCTCCTACCGTACATCCTATATTCCCAATGTGAACAATATCCTGTGACCCTCTTACCTCCATCCTCTATATACACACAAATACTTTGTCGCTATTGTTTGACCTTTGGCTACAATAAGAGGAAAAAGCTGCTTTATCAACCAGCAGCACACAATTATTTGGGATGATTGAGAATCACTTATGGAGGAAATTACAGAGAAGGAGCTTTCTAAACAGTGCGCTGGGCCAGTATATAATATATGAGCAGGCTCTAAACACTGGTGAGACCCGGAGGGAGAGAGAGAAGTGTGTGTACGCACAAGTTCCCCTTCCGTGGAAAGTTTCAGCTCCTGTAACGAGATTCTGCGAGCGTACCGCCGCCAGGGGCCCTACGGCAGATGTATGCACTGGAGCAGAACAATACTTCAAAGGAACTGGCGTTTGAGAAAAATACGAGTTTATTTTGTAGCACGCGCAAATAATAGCAAGTGTCTCCTCTTCCTGTTTACAAGGCTGCTGCCCTGAATCACATTCTCACAGTGTGGTGGGATGAAAAGGTAGGTTAGTCACAGCTGTGCCGCTATTTGATGATTTAAAAATCAATGCAGTGGCCTTGGGAGGCACTTGTGATCTTCTCTTGGCTGTGATACCTTCACTATTCTCAACAGGTTTACTTAGAGCGTTACTAAACCCAGGACCCTGCATTCACTATATCTGGTCTCCCACAGAACACAGAACATGGAAATGCAATAGTTTTAGTTAACCACTTCAGACCCAAGGACGTCCCTGGGACGTCCTCGGCTTTGTGTGGCGATATCTAAATGATGCCTGCAGCTTCTTCAGCCGGCGATTCTGTGCACCAGAAGAACGATCAAAGCGGCGGTCCCGCCGCTCGATCGTTCTTCTAGGCAGCTGGAGGGGACGCCTCCCACCGCCATCCGGTGCTTCTCCGGGCTCTCCCGTGCCATCGGGGGCCCGGAGAGCGAATTGGCCGGCGCTCGTTGGTGAAGCATAGAGATGACTGTGACCAGACGGTCACAGTCATCTCTATGACCGTCGGAGGACCGGGCGCGACGTTATGACGTCACGCCCGGTACCCGGAAATAAACAAAGCCGCTATCGCGGCTGTCAGCATGTAAACGGTTATTTTTTTTCCACCGATTTCATGCTTGTAAGCCTGGAGGAGTGATGTGGGGTCTTATTGACCCCACATCTCTCCATAAAGAGGACCTGTCACACACATTCCTATTACAAGGGATGTTTACATTCCTTGTAATAGGAATAAAAGTGACCAAAAAAAAATAAAATGTAAAAAAAAAGTGTAAAAATAAAAAAATGAAGTAAAAAATAAAATAATAATTTTTTATTTTTTTTTAAACGCCCCTGTCCCGGTCGCTCGCGTGCAGAAGCGAACGCGCATGCAAGTCCCGCCCACATATGTAAACACCGTTCAAACCCCACATATGAGGTATTGTCGCGTGCGTTAGAGTGTGTGCAACAATTCTAGCACTGGACCTCCTCTGTAACTCAAAAATAGTAACCTGTAAAAAAAATTAAATCGTCGCCTATGGAGATTTTTAAGTAGCGAAGTTTGGCACCATTCCATGAGTGTGCGCAATTTTAAAGCGTGACATGTTAGGTATCTCTTTACTCGGCGTAACACCGTCTTTCACATTATACAAAAAAATTGGGCTAACTTTACTGTTTTGTTACTTTTTAATTCATGAAACTGTTTATTCCCTAAAAAAAGGCAGTTGAAAAATTATTGCACAAATGCGTGCGAGAAAAAAAAAGTTGCAATGACCCCCATTTTATTCCCTAGGGTGTCTGCTAAAAAAAAACTATATAATGTTTGGGTGTTCCGATTAATTTTCTAGGAAAAAAATTGTGATTTTTACATAAAGGAGAAAAGTGCCAAAATAGGCCCGGTAACAAAGTGGTTAATATAAACGGCTAAATACTTTTTCCCATCAGCAGTATATAGCAGTTTTGTGTGGTCTATCAGTGTCTGGTTAAAACTTGTAGGAGGAGTTAGTGTTAAAAGGGGTTGTAAAGGTTTGTGTTTTTTCACCTTAAATGACCTTAGGACAGTGGCGGAACTACCGCCATAGCAACCCACGCGGGCGCTATGGGGCCCGCAGCCGAGTGGGGCCCGGTGACCAGGGCAAGGAAATGACCAAGTTTTTTTTTGTTTTTTTTTCTCGCTGCCGCCGCCGAGTGTCTAGTGCGGCTCCGGAGCCGCATGCGGCTCTTTTGTACGGCTTTGCTGAGTGCGGACTGCGGAGGATTTAAAAAAGAGCGCGCCGCGCTGTGATAAATGTCCCGCCCTCCTCCTCCTAGAGAAGACTAGCTTGTGTGATAGAGCCAGTGTGCTGTCTGTCACACAAGCTGGTCTAGAGGAGGAGGAGGGCGGGACATGTATCAGCGCGCCAGAACCCAGTGGGGGAGCATCGTGACAGACAGATGACCGCCGTGAGACGTGAGTCACAGCACAGGCTAAGTGAGGGGGACCGGATGTTTTTTTGATGATAATTGGGGGGGGGGGGGGGGGGCTTGGCTTGGCTTGGCTTGCAATGGTGATGCCACCTACTGTCTCCTGTCATCATCATGCTTCTCGTCATCCCCCTGTTCCTGGCATCCCAGTGGGATGCCAGGAACAGGGGGGATGACGAGGAGCATGATGATCCCACCATCCTACCTCTGAGGCCTTTCATACATTTTATCACCCCTGTCATCTCCATCCTCCCTACCACCCACCCCTTTCATCTCCATCCTCCCTGTCACCTCCCTACCACCCACCCCTGTCATCTCCATCCTCCCTGTCACCTCCCTACCACCCACCCCTGTCATCTCCATCCTCCCTACCACCCACCCCTGTCATCTCCATCCTCCCTGTCACCTCCCTACCACCCACCCCTGTCATCTCCATCCTCCCTACCACCCACCCCTGTCATCTCCATCCTCCCTGTCACCTCCCTACCACCCACCCCTTTCATCTCCATCCTCCCTGTCACCTCCCTACCACCCACCCCTGTCATCTCCATCCTCCTTGTCACCTCCCTACCACCCACCCCTGTCATCTCCATCCTCCCTACCACCCACCCCTGTCATCTCCATCCTCCCTACCACCCACCCCTGTCATCTCCATCCTCCCTGTCACCTCCCTACCACCCACCCCTGTCATCTCCATCCTCCCTACCACCCACCCCTGTCATCTCCATCCTCCCCATCACCTCCCTACCACCCACCCCTGTCATCTCCATCCTCCCTACCACCCACCCCTGTCATCTCCATCCTCCCTACCACCCACCCCTGTCATCTCCATCCTCCCTACCACCCACCCCTGTCATCTCCATCCTCCCCGTCACCTCCCTACCACCCACCCCTGTCCCCTGTCATCTCCATCCTCCCCGTCACCTCCCTACCACCCACCCCTGTCATCTCCATCCTCCCCACCACCCACCCCTGTCATCTCCATCCTCCCCGTCACCTCCCTACCACCCACCCCTGTCATCTCCATCCTCCCCGTCACCTCCCTACCACCCACCCCTGTCATCTCCATCCTCCCTGTCACCTCCCTACCACCCACCCCTGTCAGCTTCCTACCACCCACCCCTGTCATCTCCATCCTCCCTGTCTTCTTCCTGCCACCCACCCTTGTCAGCTTCCTACCACCCACACTTGTCAGCTCCCTACCACCCACCCCTGTCATCTTCCTACCACCCCCTGTAATCTTCATACCACCCCACCCCCTTAAATTTACTGGTGCACATTACATATGATGGATGCAGGGACATTTTCTTTGGGGGGGGGGGGACGCACGTAGCTGGTCTTGCCTAGGGCGCCAAATTGCCTAGCACCGGCCCTGCCTGCACTGAGGGGCAAATTTCCGCCAGCCCGCTCCACTCCCCGCTGCACTGTGAGACAAATTGTTGTCAGCCCGTTCTGCCCGCTCCACTGTGAGGCAAATTGACGCCCACCCGCCAGCCAGCCCGCACCACCTGTTCTGCCAGCACGCTCCATTCACCTGGGCGTTGCGGGCAGAACAGGAGAACAGTCAGCGGTTGAGCGGGCTTGCTTGCCAATCAGCGGGCGGGGGAGCAGTGAGATGCCATCATCTGCATCATTGCAGTTCTGTCCCCACTGTGCGGGCAGCAGAGAGATTACATTATCTCTCTGCTGCCTGCCTTTACTCTGGGACACAGCAAGTGGCAATCCGCAATGTGTGGCAGGTGATGTGGCAAGTGACAATCTGCTACGTGTGGCAGGTGACGTTGTGGCAAGTGACAATGTGTGACAGGTGGCGTCGTGGCAAGTGACAAGTGACAATCTGCATTGTGTGGCAAGTGACAATCCTCAATGTGTGACATCGTGGCAAGTAACAATCTGCAATGTGTGGCAGGTGACACCCTGCATCTGGTGACGCGGCAAGTGACAATCCGCATCTGAAGGCAGGTGACGTTGGCAAGTGACACGCTCGGGGCTCCTACTGATTCTTCAATATGGTGAGTTGAACTATTTTATATAACAATGTAATAATAGAAATTATGCACTTCAAGCATTTTTATTATTATTATTTTTTTTTACTAGTAATGGCAGTGATCTGTTTTTTTTTGTGAGACTGCGACATTGCAGTGGACAGGTCAGAAACTTTTGACACATTTTTGGGACCATTCACATTTATACAGCGATCTGTGCTATTAAAATGCACTGATTAATGTGTAAATGTCACTGTCAGGGAAGGGATTAAATGTGTTCCCTGGGAGGTATTTCTAACTGGGGGTGGTGGGACTGACTGGAGGAGGAGAGAGATCTCTGTTCCTAATCACTAGGATAGAGCCATGACAGGTCCTCTTTATACTCCTACATACATGTATAGAGCCATGACAGGTTCTCATTCTACTTCTATATACATGTATAGAGCTATGACAGGTCCTCTATATACTCCTATATACATGTATAGAGCCGTGACAGGTCCTCTTTAGTTATAATGATATCAAATAAAGGATGTGGGGCATTTTGGTGGGCGTGATTTTTTTTTTCTGGGGGGGGGGCCCCATACAACATTTTGCTATGGGGCCCTGTGATTTCTAGTTACGCCCCTGCCTTAGGACTATGCGTTAAGGTGAAAAAAGACCTGGTTGTCACCGGCCCCCAAGCCCCCCCCCCCCCCCCCATTTTACTTACCTGATCGGTTTTAGGAGCTGAAGAACGGGGAGAGGTGTGTGTAAACAAACCTTCCCCTGTTCTTCACTGTGGCAATGTCAGTGATCGTCTGTTCCCTGATATAGGGAAAGACGATCACCGACGTCACACGTCCAGCCCCGCCCCCCTACAGTTAGAAAACACAGACGAGGTCACACTTAACCCCTTCAGCGCCCCCTAGTGGTTAACTCCTAAACTGCCATTGTAATTTTCACAGTAATCTTTTTATAGCACTTTTCGCTGTGAAAATGACAATGGTCCCAAAAATGTATCAAAATTGTCCAATGTGTCCGCCATAATGTCGCAGTCACGAAAAAAAAAACGCTGATCGCCGCGCCATTAGTAGTAAAAAATAAAATAAAAAATAAATTATTAATAAAAATGCCATAAAACTATCCCCCATTTTGTAAACGCTATAAATTTTGCGCAAACAAATCTATTGCGATTTTATTTTACCAAAAATAGGAAGATTACGTATCGTTCTAAACTGATGAAAAAAAAATGTTTTTTTTATATCTTTTGTGGGGATATTTATTACAGCAAAAAGTAAAAAATATTGCTTTTTTACAAAATTGTCGCTCTATTTTTGTTTATATCGCAAAAAAAAAAAAAAAAAACGCAGAGGTGATCAAATACCACCAAAAGAAAGCTCTATTTGTGGGGAAAAAAGGAGGCCAATTTTGTTTGGGAGCCACGTCGCACGACCGCGCAATTGTCAGTTAAAGCGACGCAGTGCCGAATCGCAAAAAGGGGCAAGGTCCAGGTCTTAAGTGGTTAAATACTACCATAAGAAAGCTTTATTTGAGTGAAGAAAATGATGTAAATGTAATTTGGGCACAGTGTTGCATGACTGCGCAATTGGCAGTTAAAGTAGTGCAGAGTAAAAAAAAAAAAATGCCCTGGTCATGAAGGGGGTAAAACGTTCTGGAGGTCAAGTGGTTTATATTTATAAAACTGAAGCATATCATGTAATTTATGATAAAACAAAAATGAGCATAAAATCTGTGTCTGCCACGAGGGCAGTGCTGGTTACTGAACTAATTTGAACCCCGTGTGTGTTCTCTGTGGGTCATTCTTCTTTTTAAATCATATGAAGGATACATTGGATTGTGATGTGGAGATTGCACAATAGCTGTCTGGGAGGTGGCATGACTTGGACATTTGACTGAGGGATAGACGCTGGGCTATGTCTGACCACAGGGCTAATCTGTTTATCTCGGGCCAGCAGCTGTTCAGCCTCCTATCTCATCCTGTCACCGCTGGTACTGCAGATGGCGTCCTTTATCGTGACCACGTATCAAAATATCCATTAGCTGCGGGCGTACTCCCAGCGTTATCACAAAGAGGCAGCACTGGCCAACGCTTCCTAGGTAGTGCCATCAGCGGCGATCATGGGAAAATGTCATCGGCACTGAGATTATTAACCACTTCCATACCGGGCACTTACGCACCTTCCTGCCCAAGTAAATTTTCAGCTTTCAGCGCGGTCGCAATTTGAATGACAATTGCGCGGTCATGCTACACTGTACCCAAATTACATTTTTATCATTTTGTTCCCACAAATAGAGCTTTCTTTTGGTGGTATTTGATCACCATTGCGATTTTTATTTCTTGCGCTAAAAAAAGACCGACATTTTTGAAAAAAAATGACGTTTTTATTTTTTCTGTTAATTTTTTTTGTAAAAAAGTAAGTTTTCTTCTTCAATTATGGGCACTGATGGGCACCGATGAGGTGGCATTGATGGGCGGCACTGGTATGCTGCACTGATGGGCACTCATAGGCGGCACTGATGGGAACTCATAGGCGGCACTGATGGGAACTCATAGGCGGCAATTATGGGTGGCACTGATGGGTGGCACAGATTGACAGATAGGCGGAACACTAATTTTCCCAGCAGAGCCTCTGTTCAGTGTTCCGCCTATCACGGATGTCCTCTCGTCCAAAGCCGAGGATGAGAAGGCATCCGTGATAGGCGGAACACTGAACAGAGGCTCTGCTGGGAAAATTAGTGTTCCGCCTATCACGGAACAGTCTGAGGAGGCGCGGCTTTTGAATAATGGATGGCCGCCATCTGACAGACAGGTACCCGGCGTATATAAGACGACCCCTGACTTTTGGGGCATGATTTTAGATACAAAAAGCCGTCTTATACGCCGGAAAATACGGTATTGCAACCGCATTGTGGTAAATATATTGCAGGCCCAGCGTAAGAGACAAGGCCTCAAGGGCTCAGGTTACCTGGACAGCTGGTAGAAGATAAAGCTCCATGAGCTGAGGGTTGGGCAGCCGAAGGGTCAATACTTGACATTCTGTGTGGCTCTGTGCAGTAGGAGAAGAAGCAGCAGGGGAGATGTTTCCCTCAATGCTGTATGGCATCAAAAAACATGAAGTGCACACGACACGCCACCCAGCGGAATGACAGTAGCACTGTATCCCACACAGGGCCGGGAAAAGGGGTGGGCAGGAGGGCCGGCTGCCCTGGGTGCAATGGTTTACTGTCGGGATGAGGGCACCTTCCTTCTGTTACAAGGCTGACATTGGCAGTGATTTTGACAAGTGACTGTTGGGCACAGGATCCCCTAAGCTTGCACATCATGAATGGGGGAGGGAGGGCGCAGTTTGGCATCTTTGCCCTGGGCACTGATCCCACAGCTATAACCCCCTTTCATGCCAAAGCTGACAGGAAACTGAGAAAGTCACCCAGCGATCAATAAACTTGAGGAAATTTGGGTGTCACCGGATCATTGTAAGAAACCCTGTCCATGTCCAATGGTTTTTCCCAACACTCTTATCGGCTACTTTGTCTGCTTGGGACTGTTAAAGTTGATCACCAGGTGAAAATAAAGGGAAACATCTAAGAAAGAAAATGAAGGCAGCTACTACATATAAGAACTGGTGAGCTTCAATTGAATACATTTTTGTTTTTAATATCGCTTTAAAACTTTCCTGTGTCCCTTAAAGGTTGAAAATGAAACATACACTATATTACCAAAAGTATTGGGACACCTGCCTTTACACACACACACACGGGGGCAGATCCACATACATCTGCGCTGGGCGCAGCGTATGCAAGATACGCTACGCCGCTGTAACTTACTTTGCTTTGGTTTGAATCCTCAACGAATTTGTGCCGTAAGTTACCGCGGCGTACTGTATCTCTTGCGGCATAACGGCGCTGAATTCAAATGGATCTAACGGGGGCGTGTTTTATGTTAATACGTCGTGACCCGACGTAAACAACGTTTTTTTGGAACTGCGCATGCGCCGTCCCTGGGGGTATCCCAGTACGCATGCTCGAAATTAAACCGGAACCCGCCAATGCTTACGACGGTGACGTCATTCTACGCAAATTCCTATTCGCGAACGACTTACGCAAACGACGTAAAAAATTCAAAATTGTACGCGGGAAGGACGGCCATACTTAACATTGAGTACGCCTCAGTATAGCAGCTTTAACTATACGCCGGAAAAAGCCGAACACAAACGACGGAAAAAAAAAGCGATGGGCCAACGTACGTTCGTGGATTGCCGTAAATAGCTCATTTGCATACTCGGCGCGGATTACGACGGGAACGCCACCTAGCGGCCGAGGAAAATTGCATCTAAGATCCGACGGCGTACGAAGACGTACGCCTGTCGGATCTAGCCGAGATGCCGTCGTATCTTGTTTTGATGCGGGAATTTTGAAATTACGCCGGCGTATCAATAGATACGCCGGCGTAATTTCTTTGTGGATCTGCCCCATGATCTTTAATGACATCCCAGTCTCAGTCCGTAGGGTTCAATATTGGTATTGCTGCTATAACAGCTTCAACAATAGATCCTATTTGGTACCTTTTTTCATTTTTTTTTTTCAGATATGCTATGCGTTTTCTTCTGATGAGTGACAGCTGGCCACAAAACGCGTCGAGCCTATCAACGTCGTCATGTTCCCAACACATAGCTTGACCTCAACTGTGATTCATATTTGTATCCATTACTCAAAGCATTTGGCTTTTTATGCTAGTTACTTCCATTGGATACTATGCAATTTCAGATGCGTGCGTGCATGTATATATATTCCTCTTTTTTCTATATCATTGCCTTGTATATAGATAAAAATACTCATGTTCAACCACGTATCACATGTTTATGAGGTATGCTTTGTTCATATGTCAATTAAACAATTTTACAATTTCTCCCACCACTTGTCTCACTCAAAGTCCCAAAACCCCTTTGCTTTCAATTACCGTATTTATCGCGGTATAACGCGCTCCCGCGTATACCGCGCACCCCTAAAGTTGCCCGAATCCTGTGGAAAAAAAGTATTTTTGCACTTACAGTTTTGGTGTCTTGCGCGGCGTCCATCGGCGGCCTCGTCGCCGAGTTTGAATACTGCGCCGACATATACAGAGCGCAGTACACGTGTATTGTCGGGCAGGCTCGGCAACTCTCGCGCTGATGTCCTGTACGTCCAGGACCTGAGCGCGGAAGGAGCCGAGACTGGCCGACTATACCCGAGTGTACTGCGCTCGGTATATGTCGGCGCAGTATTCAAACTCAGCGCGGGAAAGCGGGTATCGGCATACACCGCGCACCCACGATTTTGCCCTGATTTTCAGGGCAAAAAAGTGCGCGGTATACGCCGATAAATACGGTATATCAATGATGGGGCACAATTTTTTCCACCGACGACGTGGCACAATTCTTTCCACTGACACCAAAGATGGGACAATGTTTTGCCCCACTGTCGTAAAGATCCTTTCTCCTCCTATTGGTGAAAGTACGGCCCTCCTAAAGTCTAAAGGGCACAAAACTGGCCTTTTGTTTAGAAAGTTTGGAGACCCCCTGCTCTAGAGGACGTGCCATTAATATAATAATGAGGGGGACCTGTGGAGAAGGAATGAGGAAGCTTACTGACATTGCTATGGTGCCCCAAGGAGAAGGACTTTTCAGAGAACTGCTAATAAACATGACAGGTACTCTTTAGAGAACTAGCCTGTTGTCGAATTTCTCAGCACCTGTTCTAAATTCTTGTTTGTCAGAAAAGCACAATAAAAAAATAAGAATAAGGTTTGGATTTGCGTGAGCTGGAACTGAATCCTTACCCTTAAATCAATGACTCTATTGTCCAGCCGGGTATCCTGGTTTACAGTAGCTCTTCCTTCCTAAAGTAGAAAAAAACAACAAAGAAAACATACACAAAAACATCAAGCAGGGAAACATAATACAGCGGAGAGTGTAGAGTCAATATTCTCAGCGAAGAGTCGCACCATCCTGCTGAGCAACTTACAAAACAAGCCAGAACCCATATGGATGACTTATTAAATGGAGTATAAAAATAGCTTCCCCAATGGAAGGTCCTAATGCAAGAATAAAATACTACAAAGCATGTTCTAAACTGCTGAAAAGGTTCTATACGCTGAATACAAATACGATCCTCATGTATAAAATGTGTCTGAAGAAAAAGTGCTGCATTACTTCCAGCAATCAATTTCCAAATGTCATTTTTCCCAGGAAGATCGAAGTGTAAAAAGAAGAATTTGAGTAACACAATAAGCATATACTATTAAAGCCCAACTCCAGCCCAAAGTCTATGGCCCAGATTCTCAAAGGACTTACGACGGCGCCATGTACGCCGTCGTAAGTCCTAATCTGGCCCGTCGTATCTATGCGACTGATTCTTAGAATCAGTTACGCATAGATATCCATTAGATCCGACAGGCGTAAGTCTCTTACGCCGTCGGATCTAAACTGCAATTTTTTTTTGCCCGCTAGGTGGCGCTTCCGTCGATTTCCACGTCGAGTATGCAAATTAGCTAGATACGCGAATTCCCGAACGTACGCGCGGCCGACGCAGTAAATTTACGATGTTTACGTTAGGCTTTTCCCGGCGTAAAGTTGCCCCTGCTATATGAGGCGCAGCCAATGTTAAAGCGGTAGTTCACCCTGACCCACATGATGTTACCATCGAGACAGGCATTGTAGCGCGAGCTACAGTATGCCTGTCCCGATTTTTTTAACCCCGTACTCACCTCGTAGTCGTCCATCGTAGATTTCGGCTCCCGCGGGGAATGGGCGTGCCTATGGAGAGGGAGGATGATTGACGGCCGGCCCTGGCACGTCACTCTCCCCGAAGACAGCCGGAGTAGGTCTCGGCTCTTCACGGCGCGTGCGCACAGGCTATGCGCACGCGTCGTGAAGACCAAGCCTATTTCGGCTATTTCCGGAGAAGCGTGACGCGCCAGAGCCGGCCGTCAATCATCCTCCGTCTCCAGAGGCACGCCCATTCCCCGGTATCTTCGATGGACGACTACAAGGTGAGTATGGGGGGAAAAAATTCGGGACAGGCATACTGTAGCTCGCGCTACAGTGCCTGATTTAAAGGTAAAAGAAAAAAAAAATTTTTTTTTCCTGTCGATAGGGTGAACCCCCGCTTTAAGTATGGCCGTCATTCCCGCGACAAAATTTTAAAAAGTTACGTTGTTTGCGTAAGTCGTCCCTGAATGGGGCTGGACGTCATTTACGTTCACGTCGAAACCAATGACGTCCTTGCGACGTCATTTGGAGCAATGCACACTGGGATATTTTACGGACGGCGCATGCGCCGTTCGTTCGGCACGGGGA